>NW_024962257.1:3582042-3617815 GCF_019238085.1 Lagopus leucura
TTTTTTTTTTTTTTTTTTTTTTTTTTTTTTCTCTCTTTTCTGACTGGATTTTTCTTTTAAAGCTTTCATGACTTTCACTTTGATATTTATTTACTGAATGCACAGACTTATCACTTTAATACATTATTCCTTTGTGGTTGTAATGGATTAAATTAAAAATACATGTTAAATATTGTTGCAAGCAGCATGCTAATAAGCATTGCCCATTGGGGTCTCAGGGAGTTTTCTGGCTGTACTCGAATCACAGGATCATGCTGAAAAAATTCTTTAAGACTTTGGGCACTAAGTCAGTTGATATTTATGTTTTCTTAAGTACTCTGGCTCCCCAGTTCCGCTCGTTTCTGAAAGCATGTACTGCTCCACTTCAGAGTTTTTCATCACTGCTTTCCCTTCTTAGATTTTAGTTTTCCAGCTGTATGGCAGAAGGAGGAAGAAGTCAATCTCTTTCCATGTGACTCTTGATAAGTTGTATTAAACACATAAACTCAAACCTCTATTTTGACATCTCTTTTTTGAATGAAAGCTAGAAAATATTTTGTTAAAAAGAGAAGAATAAAATGAGTTCTTTGTAAGCAACTATGTGTTCAATATGAACAGAGACTTGTGAAACAATCCATTTAAGTCTCTCATAGTTTTGTCATATTAATTCATTTAAAATCACTTCTATTTCAGCTAATTTGTCGTATCATCTCATTCTTGGTTTCTGTCCTTTCCACCTCATGCCTGCTCTATGTCTTACTCCCTTCTACCCCTTCACTTCCTCCCTCCCCTCCTACACCCCTCTGTTTTGAATCTCATGTGAATCTAATATCCTTATGATACCTGGGATTTAAAAACAGTTTTGTTTTCTTGGTTGGAAGTTAAAACACATTATTATTTCTCTTTTTTTTTTTTTAATTAATATCTCAGCATCTTTCTTTTCACCAGATGTGGACAAGAGTGTTTATCTGCACTTCTTAATTGCTGTGTTTAATGACTTTCTTGGAGGCGTGGAGAAGATTGTTGTTAATTAATGGACTAGATTAGCTATAAAAACATGGTCAGGCATCGTTTGCTCCACTGAAGAGCAGGTGGTATTCATGACTTCTTCAAAACCTGCCTGCCCAAAATTATCAGGGCATCAGCCAAGAAAAAATTGTTTTCTAAGTCTAACTTGCATTAAACTTGCATATGATAGATGATGGCTCCCATATAAAATTAGCTTAAAACATTAAAGGCTTGAGTAGAGTTTCAATCAACTTCAATATTTCAACTGATATGCCTGAGCAAGCTGCTGAAGTGTATTATTTAGGAGAAACCTTTTTATCTGACTACATGAGAGTGAGTGCCATTGACTAAGATGAACTTCTCTGGTGTGTATGTCTTGGGAAGTTTGGAGATCTACACTTTGTATGGTGGAAGTCAGAACTATTCACTAAAAAACAGAAACAATTGTTTTAGGGAGTGCAATCACAGATCTCTGCATGAAATTGCAGAATTCTGCAGAGTTTAATTCTGTCATTGTCACTGTCAATATCTTGTAGCTAACAGGTGAGGCCCAGGCTTTTTTCTGTCTGATGTGGTACTGTCAAAAAACTCCCTAACCTATGGCAAGGAGATGAGTCTCCAGCACTTGAATGAAGAATGATGCTTTATAAGTGAAAACTCAGTTATTGCCCTAAAAAAGAACACTTTACATTAAAAAAAAAAAAAAGTCTTCTATAGCAATCTCTGTACACATATCACGTTTGCAGAAAAACTTCCTGGGGAAGCTTAGGGAGGCAGGTGGCTGAAAAGCATTTATTTGTGAAAACCATCTGTCATAGGAGCTATAAAGAAAATTCAGGACAAAAACACGATTGCAGTGAAGGTAAGCATGCTGGTGGGGTAACTGAGAGCATTCCCCAGCTGGGATGGAGCTGGTGGCTGGTGCTGCTCTTTGCTGAGCTCTCCCTGCAGGAGGAGCTGGGCGCTTCCTTGAACAAACTTTGTTCTACATTTCTATCAGAATAATTTTAAAACCACATCAGGTAATTTAGCTCAGATTAATCTTTCTCTTCTATTTAGGAATCTGGCAGACTGTTGTAAGTAGTGAGGAAGAAAAGCTTTTAGAAATGAAACGAGAAATGTTAGCTTATTATAGAGTGAATCATTTTAATCAGGCACTGGAAGCATTCCATCTCTCCTCGCTCCGCATCCCTCTGAGATAAGCTCTTGTAACTTCTTTTGCGGGCAGGATGACAGATGGGAATAAAGCAGCTCTGTTCCACATGGTCCCTCCCCTCGCTTACTTCTCACCCAAAAGTTTGGTTCCGCAGAGCTCACCGGCAGCTCTAGCAGCATGACCTGGTAGCCAGGCAACCCAAAACCTTGTCAGCAGTAACAATCCACAATGAATAACTGCGGGATGATGAAAGCAGGAGAGCCTCGTTTGACAAGATAGCACCTGTTTCATGGAACAGCCAGCGTTGAAATAATGATGGCATTAGTCAGGGGAATACAAGGAGTTCAAAAGGGTTTTTGTGACTTTGAAAGCGGATTGCAGCACAGGGAGCCATCACCATCTTCTTCTTCAGAGACGCCGTGTTAGCTCTGCTGTTTATTTGGTAGCCGGTCTTTATGATTTTGTTCCTGTTCCCAGTCTCCTTCCACGCTCAGCTGTGGTCAGTGGCAGGCACATGTGGGCTTACGTCTCCGAAGCAAACAGAACGTGGTTCATGCTGAACACATCTACCTGCCAGTGTGAACTGTAATAAGCTGTGTGAAAACTGCGACGTGTAATGAGAGAATGATGGCATTGTTGGCCACAACATTTTCATTAGCAGTGTTCCCCGAGCTCTGTCCCGTGGTACTTCAGTGATCTCAGTTATCTGCCTAGAGCCACCACTTACCTTGTAGGTCATAAAATCCCTAATTTCTAGGTTGAAGAAATGCAAAAGAGTGATAACAGGAGCATCTAACAGTGCAGGAGTAGAACATGTGCAGAGGGGACTGAACTGACTCAGAAGACTTAAATCTGACAGAGCAGTCTGAAACATGAAAGCAGTGTACAGCAAAAGAAATGGGAAAATGGGGAAATTACAGAAGTAACTCAGTAGGGAAGCAAAATATGTGAAACTGAAATATTCAGATGATGAAATAAAGCAGGATTGGTACGGTACAATGGTGGGAAATGATATGAAAATGAATTGCGCAAACAGCTGCAGTATTTTCTTTGTGGAATTTAGTCAAGGCAACTGGAGTGTTCAGGAAGGTTTGGTGGCACACTGGCTTGGAAACTGCAGGGCATCTCATGTGCAGTCACTCATAGAAGCTTAATCAAGGGTCTGAGTGACCGAAACCACACACATTGGCAGGAAATGAGTTTATTTTGTGAAGTATCTCCAGCAGGCAAATGTTTTAAGTTCCTATTAGCAACTATGGCTGTGTAGGAAATAAATCAGGAGTGAAAAGGCGCAGTGTTCTATTCATACATTGCAGTTGATATAAATAGTTTTTTAAATTAAAAAAAAAATAATAATCAGACAAACTGAAAAAATTAGTAGTGCAGAATAAATTTCGGCTGAAAACAGTTTCTTGACAGAAACGTTAAAGAGGATAATCTGCTATCGTTGCCTTCCACTTCACCTCCCTTTCATGCATCTCTTAGTCAAGAAAGTTAAATGAGGAGAAATAGTTTTATCCACAGTATTTAAAACTGGAAAAAGGAGTAAATTGATTTGCTTTTGCAATGAATGCTAGACTGGAATTAGCACTCAAAAGAAGACTGAGAAACAATA
Organism: Lagopus leucura; assembly: GCF_019238085.1. Lineage (NCBI taxonomy): Eukaryota > Metazoa > Chordata > Aves > Galliformes > Phasianidae > Lagopus > Lagopus leucura. Next base: position 3,585,801 of record NW_024962257.1, read on the forward strand.
ATGGGAAGAAAATAACTCCATCTCTCTATTTCCCCTTTGTCTGCTGTTTCTATTGGCTCTCTCCCACTTCCATGCTCTTTTGTCATGAGGAGACTACTTAGTCCTGCCCTTCAGAATCCCCCTGGAAGCTCTTGGCTGATTGCAGCGAATGCTGACAGAGGGAGAGGTGTCTTGAATTCTAAAAAGTGTTGATGATGAAGGGAAGATGGATGGGTGGATATGAGAGGCCAATAATTTATCTGGTGAGAGGGAAACTGAAGCCCTTTTTATATGTCAGAGAATCCAGTTGGGTGCTCAGCCTGGACATAGAAATGGAGCAGAAAAAAGGCTTTCTTAGTTCCCTGCTTTGGAGCTGGATTTTCCCTTTTAACTCAGCTTTGAATATTCTTTCCTATTTTACTGCGTTCTCTGTTTTCTTCTGTTCTCTGTGCATCCTAAGGTGAAGTTGTCTGTCATCAAATGGTGATGAAAATGGAGTTTTTGGAAAATGGGAGTTTAGATTACTCTAAAATGAGGCACTGGCAGCCCAGAAGTTTAGGGGAACAGAAGCAGCTGAAATATTCTGGCACTGGTACAACAGGAATTCACTGTGGAACAAAATGATGCAGTTACTACACATATGCATAGATATCTGTGGTTCTGTCAGCTTTTGAGGTAAATGTCAGAATGGAAAAAAATATATACAAAGCAGGTACCTTTTGCAAAACTGTTCTTTGTGGTTTTTTTTACCACTTACAGAGCATTATTATGATCACATGACAGATCTTCCATCATATTCTGCTGCTAAACAAAACCCAAAGTGTGATATGTAATACTTTATAAACAATATATATATAAAGGAAATCTTACCAATACTATAATGTTCTCTTCCATCTCAGAATTCAGAAAATACAGTGCAGAATGCAGGAGAATTTCAGGAAGCTTTACATCTGTGTCTGCCTGGTGTTCACATTTGGGAACGTGTCTGGACTTTGCATCATACTTCCCTGTCAATTTCAGTTGTTGAATAGAAGGTTATGATTATTTGGGGGTTTGGAGAGTTAGAGGTGAGGTTGCATAACAAAGGATTTTTCTTCAAATTAGCAAAAATACATGTTTTCTTGCAACATTCTTTTCACATTGCTCTGACAGAGACTAAAAGAAGCTTTAAAAATCCATTTGCCACACAGATACAATGGTAATTAGCAGTAGAAAGGTGTCCAAACTCAGAGTAGTTGAAATTCAAGAAAGATAATTTAACATTTAATACAGGAGAGCTTTTCAGAAGAATAAATGGGTGGGCATGAAATTGTTGCTTGGGAACTTCATGATACAGTAAATCTCAGTATTTTACCCATTGATGTTGAAGATTTCTTAAGCTGACCAAATTGAAAAGGTTTACTTTTCTGCGGGAGGGACTGAATTATGTTCATCTGCTGTTTGTATTTGAAACAATTTGAAGACTTTCAGGGATAAGCAAAGAGAGGGGATTTGGTGGAAGAGTTCCCAAGTGCTTCTGTCTTTGCTAGACTCAGTGCAGCCACAGGAGCACAATTCTTTGGAGTTTCTTGCTGACTGTTTTAGAGGATTCCAACGTTCCTACTGTACTGGAACGATGTCAGCCTTCTGAAAGTATTGATCAAATGGCAAATGTTTATTTAGATATTTATTCAGATTTTCTATCTTTTAGTAATGTTAAAGGTGGTCTATTGAGGTTGCATTACTGAGGTCTTCAATTTATTAAAATCGTTACATTATCTTTAAATAGAGACAGGTCAGCTGCTGAAACACAGGATATTTCTTCCTATTTGTTTCCTTGCTGGACATGGGATTGCTAGAACAGTTTTTACTTTTCAGCTTTTATACTTAGCAGTGAATTTTCACACTTCTGTGATACAATTCCATTTATAGTGGTATAAAACTTGAATAGCTCTTTACGATTGAGCGAAAAGCACACTTTTGTCTCTTTTATAACATTTTCTGGCATAATAGCACTTTTTCACTATTTATAAAATTTTAACAATCAAATACGAAATCCAAAGTAGGAAATGTACCAAGTTTTTTGTTGTTCATCATTTGAAGCCAAAGAACAAATGCGCTAATTGGTAATTAACACACTAAACCTGTAATTATCAAAGCAATCTACATATATAGCTTAATGACATTACTTTTAAGAGGGCTTGTGGGTGTTTGGCATCTCTTAGGCTTCTAATGTAGAAAAGTTACCAACAGTATGTGCTCAGAGATTGATTTTGCAGACATACTGCTGTATTTTTCAGTGACAGAACTAACCTTCTGTGCTTGAAGACTGGCATCCTGCACTGTATATACAAGCTAACCAGAACTTTCTGTGCACAGAAAGTACTGTCGCTGTGCAATAAGACCAGCTTTGCCACCTCAGTATTTCATATGCATTCGTAATATAAAATATGCAAACTAATTTTTCATCTGTCCAAGTTTGAATGCTTTGTGAATTCACACTCCAGTAATCTGATCTATCTTCGACACACAGTCCAAATATCATTACCTGCAAACTGCACGTCCTCCCGTTGCTTGGATGTTTTATTTTAAAGATTTGAGATTAGAGAGTTAGCAGGTACTGTGGGGTTGGAGAAAAATGTTTTTTGAAATTCAAGCAGCTTTTCCTAGTGCAGCTGATGAAAGCTTTTTCAGAATCTGTTCCTACCATAAACTGCTTTCCTGTTTGCCTCACCTAATTCATGGTGAGAAACGACCAGAATTGTCTGACCTAGGAGTTTGTTAACTGTGCTTTTCTCTGGTTCTCTTTTGCACAAAAGTACCCCAGGAAAAAAGTTATCGAGTCTTTAAATGCTGTCACTGAATCTTGAAAGTTGTCTGTTCCTCAGATACTGCTTCCTAAACCATTAGAGAAGAAACATTTAAGCATCTGTTTTTTAGGTCTTCTGACCTAGTTTAAAATCTGATTTTGTGCAGAAGAGCTAGAAGCAGCTTGGGCAGTACGGAGATTGGAATGGTGTCTCACAAATGCTTTCTAATTTTATGTTTAAATTTTCACAGTCAAACGCAGACTAGAGAGAAACGCTCCTTCTCCTTCCTTGTACTCAGAAAGGTGTTGGGGTTGGTGGGAACTGCCATCAGAATTGTGAACTTTTGGGTTCAGATAATGCAGAGTATCGTTCTGAGCTCTCATGAGACAGAAGGTACAGCTTAAATTTAATGTTAAAGCTTTACTTGAAAAATGAATATGTAATTCCACATGTGATGAAGGTTGCTTTTTTCTTTAGTTGAATAATGCATTATGTTTCATTACGGTTATGCTCTGGAGTTCTTTGCTATTTCCCTTCAATTTGAATAAAAAATTAGGTTTTCTCTGTGGCCATCAATTGTTTGGGAGCAGTCATTTCCAATGCGAAAGCTGAGGAAATGCTCTGTGCTTTTGCTTTTCCTGCTCAAAGCTCATAGCATGTATTTATGCACAGAAAAGTCAATTCCCAACACCTTTATGCTTTCGACTCAGTGAATGCATTTTGATTGGCTGATTGAAATAAAAGATTGCAAGGGCCTCACTGTTAAGTTTTCTTTTTCTGTTTTACTTTCTCAGATCTGAAATCCCAACTAGCAGCACACACAGCAGTTGTTGTCATGCGATAGACTCCTTCCATGTGCATTAGCAACCTTTAGTGCAAGGAAAACACCTGTCTAGTTTCATCAAATGTTTTGAACTATTTTGATCTATATTCTGCACAAGGGTGATTAATGGCGGCCAGTTGCTCCAGTTTTCCCTTCTCCAAAATTGTTGTGTGTAGAGTAAGAAGAGGAAAGCATTTATTTAATGTGCTTTTCTCTGCTGACAAAATATGCCTCAATGCATAAACAGGAGCTCTGGAGGATGTACTCTCGTATCCACAGATATTTACTTCAGCCTTGAAAATCCTTTTCTTCCTGTCCTTAAAGCCTTTCCCCACAAATGCATCGTGGTCTTAAGCAGCGCAATGAGCCAGGCTGGCTGTTACAGCTTGGAAGCATTTTTTAGCTTCCCACTGAGTTCTGAACACATTGTACTACTTCCAGTGATTTATTTACCACTAATTCAGAATAATACAAACTTATTCAGAAGTGATTATTAAATAATAGGACCAAATATATGTTTATTTAGTATATTTTTTGCTTTTTGGCTTTCTCAAAACCGTTTGCCTGACCCTACTAGTTTGGTTGGCTGTTGAGTCTGTGTTCCCCTTTGCTCTTGGTATGCATTATTCACACATTGAGCAAATCTGCCAATACCTGAACACTATTCAGAAGGAAACTATAGAGAGTTGACAAAACTCTGTCTGTCTAAAAAGATATGTTTTAGCCCGGTTAATACTTTCATCCTGATTGACAGTGATAAGATTACTGGAGGTGTGCTGATTACAGGCAAGACCAAACTCACATAAGGAAAATGATAGTTGCAATATATGGTATACCATAGCATTGGAAAACAAATCAATTTCAGTTACTATTTCTTAAGTAAGCATTCTCCAGAGTCTGGCTGAGCTTGTTTAGAAATCTTGTTGAGTTCTAAGCTGAGCTGAGAAGATGCACAAAAACATAAACCGACCTTAAAACCAGCTGAAATATTTACTGGATCCCCTCAGTTGTTTACGTGATAATGGGAGTGGTGAGGGAGGGAAGAAGACTCTGGATCACAAACAACACTTATGACTGGAAAACATTTTTTTCCCTTTTTTACTTGGATTTAAGAACAGAAACAGTATCCAGTAGCAGTACAGCCATTATGACACACTATTTTCCAAATGTTACGTCAAAAAAATGCTGTTCTGTACATATTACATTAGATAAAGTGATTTGTGGTGGCTATTAGCAATGTAGCCATGTGATATACTTTTAAATAGTGAGTTGGACATCTAGTTTACATGTGCCAAACATTTGTATTTTGGATATTTACTGGTATTTATATTTTACAAAATGCATAATATCCAAGTATATGTCTCAACATATTTTTAAATATCAGTATCACATATATATAAACATATCTTTCTGTTATGTGTACTATCATGGTTCCACTTTATCATCCAGTGGCTGAAAAATTTTAATTCCATCCAAAGATTTTCCATTTATTTTTCATTTTCTTCTCAAACTCCAAAGTCCAGATTGGAGGAACTGAAATAACTAGGGACCACGTTTAAAAGGGTATCCAGATTTGGTTTTATTTCATTCTCCAAAGCTATTTGGGAAAGTCTGAGGGTACGTTTTCCTATGACTGAGTTCTCTCCTACATGCTGATTTTCCTGTGAGACCACCAATGCTTTATATTGTCTCTTTGTAGCTTAATTCTTCCGAATCTTGGACCCTTTGCTAGCGTTACCCATGTAAAAATAGAGCTTTTTGCAGGCACAGTGGTGTAGGTGAATGCATCTCATATCCTTACTGCAGCATTTGTCTGGAATTAAAAACATTAAAGACTAATTTTGCTTTATGTCCTACACATACATTCTTTATTGCAAATTGCTTCATACTCTAATCTGCAAAACACAATTCTGCATGACACTGGCAGCAGGAAACTGATCTCACCATTGCAACGTTGTCATGCATTTGGAATAACTGCAGCTTTTACCTTCAAATGCTCAGTCATTTTTAAAGGGACCTGAGGACATGATATAAAAATGGAAATTTGATTAATTGAGGTATGAGAGGTGAGACAATTCTTTCTGATCATATATGTCCTTTCCTGCTCTTGATTCACATGCTGTCTTAAAAAAGAAATGTGTCTACAATTTAAAGTGTGAACGTGAAAGCCAGGCAGAATTGGAAATGTGTGGTTTGACTTCCCTCAGGACATTGATTTCAGAAAGAAGGATGGATCCGCCATGTCAGCGTGAGGCCAAGATGACAGCCCCGTACTGTCTGAATCCCTCTTCAGCCAATACCTGGAATTTTATTAGCTATTTTTTTTCCCCAGTTATAAAAACCAGCATTGTCAAAGCAGCTGGAAATGTGAAGAGTAGCAGAGGAACCATAAGATCTTCTGAAGTCTGAACACAAAAGCTGTTATTTTGAAACTCTGAAAAATACATACTAGTGTTGTATACCTCTGTATTAACTGCAGTGTAGACCCAACATGGAAACAATACAGAACAAATAAAACACCCTAAAAATAAACTGCCCTAAAAACCTTCCAGAGGTTTTCAGATTAAAAAAAAATAATAGTAATATAGAGAAACAGTTTATTGGTCAACTTTCTCTTTATTTCATCACTGATTTTTCAAAATGTACTTTCACTGCAGATTTAATGAAGCAATGACATTGCTGCATCGCAGGATAGTGGTCTGAGGTTCTAAGCAGAAGGTACTAAGAACAGAACACTCAAAGCAAGATACAGTCTTGTCTCACAAAACTTGGTGTCAGAGATAAAATAGGATCAGTGTAAAATAGGATCAATAGCAATCATAGCATAGGCACGTGTAATTTAATTTCTATGCTTTTGTGCTATTATCTTTTCAGCATCTTTTTCTTGGCCTACAACAGCGTTTTGCAGAAAAATAATGCCTTTATAATGATATAACATAAACGGAATAAGGTTGAAGGGTCCATTGGGTTTCATTACTTCAAAGTGCTGCAGTTCTTGCATATTATTGGCAAAATTTTGCCACTAAAACCAGTTCGTGAGAGATGTTCCCAGTCAGGAATGCATAGCAGCTAAATGGTCTTTGAGGTAGCTGTTTGGTAGGTTAACGTGCTTGACACTGGCAAGAATTTTGCATCTGTTTTTAAGAGGTGCATTTAGTACGTGACCCTTTAATAGAATTCCTTGGAGTAAGACCAAAGTAACAAAGACCACATTAAAATATTCATGTTCTCTCTCTCTTCCCTTTTCTGTTTTTATGCCTGTAGTTATTCTGTATATTGACTTTTGTGAAATAAACATATAATCCATCTCGCAAGGCAGTTTGATGTCCATCAATGAAATACATTTTGATTAGAAATGGTACAGACGTTAAGACTCCCAGGTTGTCCATCTTAGGCTGCAGAAGTGAATTACATTAAGACTGAAGTTGTTTGGAATGAACCCGTAATAAATCCCTGTTCTTGTGTGGGTGAGTACTGTAGTCAAATCTGTCTTCTGTGTTATGATTTCAAGGATTACAAATGATCCTAAGGGGTAAAAAGTAGAAACAACATAAACTACTTTTGTATGTATCAGAAGTGATGTGTAGCTGGTGATTTTGACAGCATCAAAGCTGTATACTGATTTTTTTTGGTAATTCAAGGTAATCTCCAGAAATTGTAATTATTATTTATATTATGTGATACCAGGTCTTGGTAGGATCTTTCAAATGAGTGAACTACGGTCACTTGCTAGTAGTGTTTCTGTAATAGTATAAAATACTGTTAAGTACATGAGATAAACTGAGACAATGTGTTTGAATTCATTTTGATGTCTGTGAATTCAATAATAGCGTCTGGCCTACGCCAGAAGGTAAGCAGTGTAACACTTATGAGAAATAGTGCATAAAAATAAATAAAAGCACTAATTTTTTTGCCATATAAAATTCCCTTACTGTAGTATTTTTCAAAATGAACCACCGTTCAGTGCTGCTCAAGCTATTTTCCCTACTGTGTTATCAAGTAGGGTGATTACTTTTTATCACACATCATCAAAATGCTACATTATGGTGACATAACTCATCAGTGAGAGCTGTTTCTGGAGATTCCATACAAAAAGAGCTTTTTAAGTATACAGGCATAGTGTCAAAAGCCATCTTGTGTTTGTTTGCTATGTAGAGAAGAAAATTGTTTTCCCTTAAACATCTGGATGTTTTTTCCCCTCCTGTAAGTGTGTTAGGTTTTGTGGGTTTGTTTTTTTTTTTTTTTTTCACCTAAATAACTGTGGATATTTCTTTCTCCTTGGAATTGGAACAATGCTTATTAGGGCTCCTGATACTCTTTAAAATGTCTCAGCTGCCCACTCTTATTGGACTGCTAATTCAGGCGTCACCTTTGGATTTTGAAGAATGTAGGTCTCTAGAAACTGTCCTAGTTTCTGAAATGCAACTTTATATTTGGACATATAATATTGAAGATTATGATAAAAAATAGTAAGAAGTGATTTTAAGGAAAATCAGTGATCATGAGATCATTGTACTGACGGCTTCCCTGCATCCAGTCATAATTGGTGGTGCCAGAAGATTATCGTAACTGCACTCTTGTGTCCAAGCATTCTGAGTCAATAGAGCATGAGTGGGTAAATAAGAATAAAAAACAGTTTGTTATTTGTTTTTAATTAAAATTGAAAATCAGAACAATGTCATTTTTGAGTCTTTAAGTTGTGCTTGAGGTATTTGAGGTTTATGAAGCTTATTCGTTCATTCATTGCAGAGCACATAAATGGAACTTGCATAAAGGAGGTACGTGGTAACCACGAAGTCTGAGTCCATTAAAAATTAATCCCTTAATCAGAGAAGGGTTTTGATTTTAATAGAGCTACATTAAAGATGTAGAGCATAGCCTCTTGTTTCTCTCCTATTGTACAATCATATTAGATTTGGTTAATATTTGGCTAATATTCTGACTGTGCAAAGTAAGTGTTCTTGACTTCCTTTAAAGTCAGGAATTGTAGCATCTGTCTCTAATCATCTGACATTTTTGGAATTCCTGTCAAATATTCCCTTAAACAAATGATAATTTATAGTCAGGATTGGATAAAATGCTGTTTACTCAGTCTCCTTAGCCATATCTTCTTCACCACTCATTCTCTCTAACAAGCCATGTTCTCTTCCTGCACCTTGTTCTTAGGAGACTTAATTTACATACACAGTAGCGACTGCCTGCTGTCTATAGTGTGAGTACTGCATAAATTTTGATGTGTATGAATGGATTTGGTAACTAGGCTAGTGACTGAAGGGTAATTATCATTCCAAAATGTCCTAGGAAGCCAAAGAGTGATCTAGGAACCCTGGCAGCAATTGAAGTAAGTTCATGTGCTGTGCCTCAGGCAAACACTGATTAATGAAATGGCACAGTACCTAAGCAGCTCCAAAATCTGCTGAGAAGGGCTGTTTAGGGACTGATACATCGCACATTTGGACATTAATTGTCTGCAGTAATACTGCGCCAGAAAGTTCCTTATATTTCTCTGTTTCTAAAGTGTGTGTACATACCCAAGACAAGCCAAAAAAAAGTTCTTTTCTTGCCACATGGAGCAGGATGGGCTATGGGTGATGCGATGCCTCCCTGGTGTCCCAGCCCTGCTGTCTTCGTACTGCCAGGATGTGTGACCGTGACCCACTGGCTTTGGAATCAAGCAGTAATTTCTGCTTTTCAGACACTTCCAAAGCACAGATGGGCTTTTGGGGCTTCCTGGCAGGATTTGTGAGGCACAGTTATTTCCAAAACAACAGTAATAGAAAAAAAAACGTATCACTGAAAGCTTGGCTTACTGCAGTCCATTGCTTGTGTCCATTAAAAGCAAAAGGTAAAAGGCCTGGGAACTGAGGGAGCCATGATACAGGGTTTATGATACATCTGCATCTGAAAGTTGCTCCCAAATTCGCAGCAGCGTTTGCTGTTCCAGAGCTGGGTGAGCTGATTCAGCAATGAGCTTAATCCTGCACTTAAGTGAAGAGCGAGTTTACTTCCAGTTAGTGATGGGGAGATGAGAATCTGTATGCTCCATACTTTTTGAAGCACCTAGTTAAAAAAGGGGAAAGTCAAATAGCTTGGTTTTGTTACAGTAATAACGTTCTGACTCGCCTGTGAGCCCTGCAATGTGTTTGCCTTTCATCTGCATGCTCTGATCGATATCTGTAAGCCTCGAGTCTCTGTGCAGAAATCCCTCTCGTGCCTGATATTTCTGCTTCCAGTCCTCAAATTGAATTTCCCTTGGCACTTTAATAACCGTCACAGTGCCTGCGTGTGGATGTGGGTGATCTCCCACCTCTTTCCTTGAAGATTTTGGACTTTTTTTTTTCTTTTCAGGAAAACTTCCACAGAATTTCCAACCCATCATATCCACATTTTAATGTCTTATTAAAAGTCTTGATAATTAAATATCCTATTTTCTCACATAGCTGCAACTTCATTTCTTGATGTTGGAAATCAAGTTCTATATGTTTACGGTACTATTTATTAAAAAGACAGACCTGGGCCAAGATTCTTGGGATGTGTTCATGGCTGGTGAGGAAGCACAGCAGAGTTGTTGTGCAGTCGTGGGCCCATCCTGGTGGGCAAGCAAGGTGAGCAGGTGCCTGCAGCGCTTGCAGCAATGATCTCAGCTGCTAAAAAATTCCTCAGAACTTCTGAAAAATTTTAAGGGTCTCTGAAGCAGAAATAGCAAAGAAAGAAAAAGTAGAAAGAAGGTATAATAAAGGCATTAGGATATTTACAAAGAGAATAGAAGATCTTCTCTTATGTGTGTCACACTTCAGATCTACTAAAGTTTGCTTGAATCTGCTGAATTTTGCTTGTGTATCCAGGGTCAAATGAAGCTGGGTTGGGATCCATGAGGAGAACCAGAATTTGGTTTTAATCATGGAGGATACAATTGCTGTTTGCCCTACTTGACAAGAAATGTAGTGCAATTTGCCATTTTTTTGTGTTGTTGTCGAGGGATTAAATTAATTCATGCAATCATATATAGAGTGCATACATACGCATATTGCTGTCGGCTTGTATGCATAATAGAAGAAGGTAAGAAAGCCCCTAACATTAATCATGTGCTTGTTCACTCTGATTTTAGAATAATTATGTCTTTATTAGATACTAAATTCAGGTTCAGAATTCAGAAACAAAACAGTAATTCTCCTACGTTAGAAAATACGAGACTTACTCTCCTCTATTATTGCAGGAGAACTTTTTTTATCACACTTAGATGATCTTCCCCTGTAACACTTAAGAACAAATAGGTTTCTCCATGGAAAATTCCTAGCGATGCATTCCTTTGTGCGTTGATGACACAGTGGCTCCAAAAGGCACACACGAGTACTTTAGCTTTGAGTTTTCAAGCTGAAAACAGTATCTCTATATGGGAGCAATAATTCCTTTGGGGAAAAAAATTGCAAAGTCGTATTTTTTTCTGCATGAGGCGTCACGTGCAGTGTTCAGCTTTGTACAGAGCAGCTAATATACCTGGAGATTTGTAATAGTTACACTCTACGTTTGTATTTATTAAAGCTAATACATATTGCAAAAAGCTGAGAACTGCACCATCGTATCTCAATTTAAACTTTTCCAGTGCAACTGGGTTTTCTTCTATTTTATGTGTGTGACTTACAAAATAATTTCTTCCCATTTGCCACTGTTAACATCGCATTTTGCTAATTCCCAAATTAAATCAGCCTATGTTTTTTTATAGCCATAATCCTTCGTTTGTATGTTGGTGCTAAAAATAAATTTAAAAGAGGAACAACAGGACAATGGCACTGACTGTATTAAGCTAAGTAATTTGAAAGAATAAATGCATAAGAAGGCTACTTATTCAAGCCCTTCCAGAAAATGAACTATTTAAATTTATTTCCCACAGTAAGAATCTTTGAGTACTATCTTTTCAGCAGCTCAATTGCAAACACCAGAAAGTGAATTGGAATGCTTCCACTTATGAAAACCAAGAACAGCCTTATCACACAAGATGCTTTCCATGGAATGCAAATGTTTACCATACATCATTTGAATTTTTCTCATCTGAAAAATTCACTGAAAATAAAAAACACTCATCCAAACCCTTCATTCTGAGAACAGTGAGAAGGACAAAACAAGCGGCCTGGATTCTGGCCATATACCACAGCTATTCAATAGTGCAAAGTCTGCAGGAAACAAAAAGGTATCATACAACCAATTCTAATATCAGCTATATCTAAAGCATAGAAAGTTTACAAGTTTAGCAGTTTACAACTGCTAGTTATCTGGTGTATACATTCATATTATTGCCCTTCTTTGCACGGATTTAGACCTGCTTAATTGACTCATCGTCCCATACAGCAAGCAGCTAATGAAGATTTCCTTATCTCACAGAGCCAGTGCTTTTGAAAAAGAGGAATCCCAATTTGGTCTGTCCCAAAACTTTGATGTTCTGAGTGGCTCTGGTACGCTATGCAGTGACAAATGGGATATTTTAGGTGACTGTAGATTTTTTCATTGGACTTAGAGGTGTAAAAGAGGCTGGAATGAAGCAACAAGTTGAAGCTGTTAGTTACACAACTGGGAAAAGGAGAAACATCAAATGTGTGGCTTGGTGAAGAAGTATTTTTTATTTAATCAAATGGATTTCATATCAGCATACTGCATAATCTAAGAATTAGTTCTCCCTTTATGTATCTCCTTCCTGGAAAGCCGTGATAGCAAAGATATTGTTTGAGAACTGCATTCTTGATTCATAGTTTTAAAATAACATGTATGCAATTCTGCCAAGTTTAAGAGAAAGTTTTACAGAAACAGTCAAGGTACTTAATTGGAAAGTGCAATATTCTACAGTTAAATGGTTTAGGAAGGATAATGATGCTGTTATTGTTCAAATGATTAAAAAAAAAATCACCTTTCCATTTTATTTCCTTTTCATTTAGAAATTTATTTACGAGGATAGTGCATATATGCTCATAAATGCACAAAGAAGTCATACAGTGCTTGTGCTACTTGAAGTGGCACTTAGATCTGTGCAACTCTTATGAATGGTGCACGCACTGCACTCTATCACACAGATCCTATGAGTAGTCCACACATTACCAAATAATATGAAAAATATTCCACTATTCTACAAGCCTTTCAGTATCAGCAGAAGACAATGCTTTGAGATAACCTCAAACACTATGAATACTGCTAATAATACACAATAATTCATTGTTTTGCCAAAACTATCCATCCATCAAACCAAACACCACTTTTGTGACCCAGACAGCAGAACTGCTGGGCAAATGGAGGAGTGTTGCCAATGAGTTTGCTCTGGAATGCTGTGTTCCATGTCCTTAACACAGAGGAATTTCTGTTCCTTGTGCATTTGAAACTTTCCTGAACATCATTTGAAGAAATTTCACAAACAATTAAGTCTTCCTCTGGTGTTCTGGGGGCTGTGCTGCTCCCATGCTGCATGCTTTTTGAGGCATTCTTTTATGCATATAGCTACAACGGAGGTTTATCAGTGTAGTAGCAGTTTTCATGACTGTGAAAGAGAACATCAACTGGCTTTTTAGTTCGAGCACAAGAAATTGATGGTCAAAGCAATGCTATGGGTCAGATTCTTTGTCACATTCACCACAGTTGTACCATGAATGCAGAAAGCAATCACGAATTCACATCTCTTCTCCCCTCCCCACTTCCTTGAGTGGGGAAAGAGAGAGCCTGGTTTTCAGATGTGGGGCTTAGCCTGTTCTCATCAGCTGCAATCACTGAGGACAGGCAGAAAACCCTCTTTGGTTTAAGGTTCATCATACCCTCAGACCTGATCTGGAGCGTTATGAAGCATGGCATGAAGAAATCTGTTCCTTCCAGCAGCTACGCTTAGCAAGCATCTAAATTGCTTTCTCAGGAACTCTCACAGTCAGAGATTTACCCTGGGACTTTACTTAAAAGATTGGAGTCATCTGGATGGAGAACTGTGAGCAGATGCAGCAAGGAACAGCAGCACATGCTCAGAAACCCATTGCAGAGCTGCTCAGAGACACCAGAAGAGCCATGGAGGCATCTGGGAAAGGTTGTCAAGCATGATTTAGTCTCAGTTTTAAAAAGTCAGGCATGCATCGAAAGGCCTAATTTAGTTCATATTCATTTTCTTTTTAACTGTATCCTTCCAAGGCCACAAACCACATCTTGAGAATAAGTGCTCTTCAGGTCTCTAGAATGGCAAGATGCTAACGTTGCTGAGATAATAAAATGGAAATGACTACTAATAAAAAACATGAGAACATCATGGTGCTTTTGAAAACAAGCAATATATCATCTTTATTACATAAGTAGCCATCTCTCTTACTTGATGTCATACCTTAAAAATTTGTTAATCAATCGGCCATATGATGCTTATCTAGGTTATACTAAAAACCTAATGAATAATCTTGGAATTGTCAGCAGTTATCCTTAGGAAAGAATGTGGAATGTGGAGTTTGAGAAGCAAAAAAAAAAAAGTAGTACTTTCTAGAAAGGGAAGAAAATTGGAAATGAAATGCCAGTCAGCTTACCTCTCCTTCTTGGAAAATACTGTTCTCAGGTACCAAAAAACTAATGTTATTCTCCTAAACAAAAACCAAAGGTCATTTAATAACTTGTGTATATATATATGCCAGAAACAAAGTAGAGCAACGTGAGTCATGTATCTTGATTTTGACAAGACTTTAATATTGCCTCATAAGTCACAGGAAAGTCTGGTCTGCTAGACGTTACTAAGAATGCAATGGAAAACTGAAAAATTGAGAATAGTCATCAGCAGTTCATTGCTAAAATGAAATCATTTGTAAGATGTGCAAGATTCTCATCCCGACATGATGAGCCAGCCTGCAATCTTGGAGGCTATCCTAATTTTAGTCTACGGTGGTTACAAGGTAGGTATTTGGAAAAAGACAAATTCTGAGCAAAAGCATGAGCAATTTTGCAACCTAGGCTGTTGACAGAACCTTAAATAAGCTCTTTTAAAATGTCAGTCTTTTTCAGAATAAAGAACAGGTACCTTTAGTTGTAGTGCTCAGAATGCAGTAAATCCATTGCCACCACTTACTGAACTAAAGCCTCACTGCATAGGAGGAAAATCTATTAATTTTTCACCTATATCTTTATGTTACACTGGAAATGATGTGCCTGTGTCGTCGTCGTCGCCCCCCCCCCCTTCTTCTTTATTCTATATTGCATACCAAAATCTGTCTTTATATGTTTCACAGAACAGCAGTTTAGTAGAAACTACACTATTTTATGCTATGCTGACACACAGTGAATCATACTTCCTGCTAGTCCTTATTGCAGAAATACATCTTTTGCTTGTTACTATTGAAGAATGTTTGCATGTATCTCAAGTTGTTTAAACTTCTTGGAGATCTACTGCAATCACAGTAGCTGGAGACAGCTATTTATCAGTAGTTCTTACAGTTCAATAACAAAGAGCATTTACACCATTGGTGACCACAACTGACTACTGGAAGGTTGTATTTTGTTTTATTGAGGTCAAGGTGGTGGATTCTTATTTCAAAGACACCAAAAATTGCCATGCAGCGACTGTGAAAGTGTGGTTTTCAAAGCTTCGAGATGTGAATTTGCAGAAGACTCAGAATGCTGTCTGTCCATTTTGACTTCAGATCCTTATGACAAAAATTGTGGGCAATTTTTTCTTACTGCCTGAGAAACACAAAAAATACCTGCATTTAAAGGACATTAAGTACTCTGAGTAAGCATGTAATTATTAAATATTCACAGTGTACAACGTTTAATGTGCACAACATTGAATATGCCAAAGTATAATGCCATAATTATAGCTCCTGTAATAATTATGTTTTATTGTGGCTTCCTTACTGTTTTTATACTGACTTCCACAGTTGGTATAAGCTTTTAAGCAGATGCCTTAGTTTTGCCCTTTGCAGCTTCTAGGCAGATCGCTGCTGTGTTGATTCTGCAGTCGTTGTCAGCTATTCAACAATCTTATTTTTCTTTTACTGTTCTGGCAGAGATGAACTGCAAAGTTTTTAACCTTCCATTTTCCTGCTACTTATTTGGCTGCTGGAAGCCAAGTTTAAAGCTTAAATAGAAGAGCAGGCATATCCTCAACAGTAACACATTTTTCTTCTCCCTGGAGTTCTTGAAAGAACTATTTAAGGAGTGCAATGCAGTTACAGTGGGCACACGAAAAAGACTAAATTATGGTTTCTTTTAAAATTAGCAATAGCTTAGTTTCTGTAACTCAAACCTCCAAACAGAAACTTGTTTTGTAGGTCTAAAGTATAGTTTTGTATATGAGTATATATATATGTGTGTATACGTATATGAGAAATATAGATTTCTCATAATGGATACAGAATATAAAGATATCTAAATATCTATCTACATATAAAGATACATAGATGTCTGTGCATAGCTAGTTTATAGATAGATTGTATACAGAAAAGGATGAGAAGTGTGTGTGGGCCTGTCTGCAGGACATGGTGCTGGAAGCCCTCTGAGGGTTTGCTGTGATTGCTGGAGGATAGGAATAGCAAGGGACAGTGGGGCTGCAGGGTCAGGGCTTTGTTTTGTGTGGTGGTGGGGAGATTTGGGGACATAAAATGCCGTTTGAAAGTGAAAAGGCTTTATTAGTTGTAATGCTCAGAGTAGCATGTTTGTCTTCTAGTACTGAGTACTTCCTTGCAAAACAGGCAGTATCTTTAATTCTGAAGTATAGTACAATGCCTCAGATGTTGTTTTAATGCAGACTGGTTGGGCTCTGCACCGTTTTACCCCAGGAGGTAAATTCAGTTTAATGATGAACGTGCATAATTTTGCATTTGTTGGCTCTACATGCAAATGTTTGCAGAAAATAATGCAAATGTGGAGATGTTAGGCATGCAGAATTACAGTTGTGTTTCGGCCAATTTTGATGTCCTTTTTCTCTTGAAGTACATTCTTGTTTAAAAGCAATCTCAAGGACCTCTTTTAAATCTGCATTAAATAGATGAGATATGGTTTAAAGCAATAAAGCATTGAAATTCAAAGCACTGGGGTTTGCTCATCCATCCTCACAGGTCACCTTAGCGTTATCCTGGACGTCTTGCTGCAGGCTCCCATAAGGCTTCCCTGGCAGCTTGTTGTGGGACTGGGACACGCAGCATGGTTGGAGCAGTATGGGCTGCCCAGGGCTGGGAGAAGTGAGATAGTACCAGCAGTGTGGGGGCTGCTTCTGTTCCTGCACAGGAACTGGTGTTCTTTCCTCACAGCCCTCTGCAACTGTCCCACTGCAATAAAGCCAGAGTGAGGAAGTAAGTTACATCCACGACCTTTTATGTGAAGCCATCTAAACAGAGGACACTGGGATTGTCTGTAGAGCAATATCATTAGGTCTTGAAATGGAGTTCTGTGATTGGAACAGTCCCTATCTTTATGTAGGCACTGCTGGCTTATTTGAAGCGCTGGGTAGCAGAATTGGGATTATCTACTTCAAAACCTCACACTGTTGAATGAGCTGAAGGAAGAACTTCAGTACATCAGCTGGCAGAGGGATCAATCAGCAATCAGCCCTGACACATCTCCCGAGATCCATGTGCCCTCTCTTCTGCTCATTCCCATACACAGGCACTCAATTAAGGAGCCATGCCATGACTTTTTTTTCCCCCAGTGATTTCTCTAACTTTGCAGAGAGTGTATTGAGCTAACGTGTAGACTTAGGTATATTGAATAACTGAGGGCTTGCATTGCTGTGTAATTGTTTTAGCTTTAAGAAGTGTGATAGCTCTTGGTTCAGCTTCTGTTTTGGTTAAATATTAGCATTTCCACAATGTGTCCCAAAACAGTAGGCTACTATGTAAACTTGTCTCTGTCTATTGTGTAAAGGATCTTGCCAACAAATGAGAAATTACCTGACCAAGTAGTACAAATCTGCAAGAAATATTCCATTGTTACTAAGTCAATGAGACTTGCTGATGGTGATAACTTTTCTGATTGTATTATGTGTTTTGGGAAGGATTGCAGAATAGCTAAACGCATGTTTTAGCTGTTAGTTTTGTATGCAAAGATTATAGGGATGAAATCAAGACATGGCCTGAGCATCCCATGTAATTGTCTTGTTGCATCTCCTATTCATTAGCTCTGCTCTCAACTTGGCTCTGAAGTTGGCACATCTTGTTCTCATGCTCTGGCTGTCATACGACCCTTTTCTGCCATTCCTTTATGTCAAATTTTCATCTTGTGGAGAATAACCTGTTATCTCCTGCTTCCTTTGACAAAGTAGTCCACGAGGGTTTATTTGAGTGTTATTTCAGCTTGCCATCTTTTGAATGTAATGGCAGCACTAAGAACACGGAAGTTCAAAATATAAGCGTGAGTCTAATTAAAGGGATTGTGGGGTTGCATTTTTCTTTCTCGTTAGTATTCTGTTGATTCTGTTTTCTTTCTCTGTCTCCCTGTACCCTACACACTCAGATTATAATAAGAGTTGGTTCTTGAATACAAAGAAGTGTATTAATACACCTGGGAAAAGCACGTACAGGAAGGAATTGCATTTTTTTCTCTCCAGCCTAGGTAAGCTATAATGGAATGTTTCACTGTCTTTACAGAAATAATCAAAGGATCCTTTCAACATTTACAAAGATTATTTAAGATGAAAATTAAGTAACTGGATTTGTTTGCTTGTTTCCTACTGAAAAACAATCTTCTCTGTTAACTTTATACATCTGCAGCCAAGCGATAAGGGCGTTCCAATGTTTTCCTGCATCTATCTTTTGATTTTAATGTGTTTTGGGATTAGGGGGTGGCTGATGCTGCTGTTACGAAAATGCGAGCGAGTAGAGATCCTCATTATGGAGTGAAGTGGATAAAAAGAGTCAGTAACTAAAGGTGATGGAACTGTTGTGCCTGCTGTCCATTATCTCGGTAATAGCACCTCTTCTCCAGATGAGGGGATTCTCAGGGAGCAGCGTTTTGCTGCGTTGCAGGAGCAAATCCCTAAAACCTCTGCAGCAGAAATGTCTGCAAGTAGGGAGATAAATATGTGAAGACAGATTGCAGTAAAGACTTTGGGGGCATCAGAGGCTTCCTGTTCTGGTCTAACTATTATGTAGAATTACTTGCATCGGCAAGATGTTGAGCATTCTGCTCACAGCACAAGGAATGTAAGCTGGGCTGGTAATTCGCGTGCGTGCTTCCCAGGATTTGTGAGTTCTTTTGCCATGTAACACATAGCTGAATATTTCTTCTGCACTGAAAATAAAAATGCTCTGCAAAGCATATTGTAGCCATAAAATCAAAGAAACAAAACTGCATCTACTGACAATTCGGGGTTTCATTTCCCTGCTCGGTAGGCGTAGTGTTTATGGATCATCCAGCAAATGTAAACAAGGCAGTCTCTCAGATGCATGCTCTGTATTGCTCATCCTTAGAGGGAAAGTGTGGTGCTCAGAGCTGCATGATAGGATGGAAGGGAGCTGAAGTTCTTTGCTTTCTATGTTACCTTTGGGACTATTTTAAAGTAGAAGTTGCTGTCGTTCTAGCAGAGGATTGGAAAGATTTACTGCTCAGGCTTTGGCCTTCTGACTTGCTTAAGCTTTACAATCAGAAGGCCTGAAGATATGTTGCTGCCCCACACAAGGAAACGTGTGTCATTAGCCTCAGAAGTCAAATAAGCAGCAAGCCACACACCCACATTGATTTCAGGTAATTTAAAAAGAAATGGATCTGATAAGTAACCTATCTTCCTGTTTTTGGCAGCACCACCCAAGTTGAAAGCAAAAAAAATCTATGTGGTCTGTTGCTCCTCGAATCATATGTTATTTACATTTTAGTTGGCTGCTGAAGTTTTCTTTATGAGTTTGAAAGTCGAGGGCTGTAACCTGGTTTCAAATACAAAAGAAATGGATCCCAGGAGGAAGCTATACTTCTAAAGGCTATCTTCCAGAACACTTTATTTTAAAAGATGTTAATGCATGCACTGGGGTTTCAGAGATTTTAGCACACAAGTGCTGTAGTACATTGTACGATTTAGTAAGAATAGAGGGCTGCTGAAAGCTTCCCTCTGTGCACACCTCCTTTTTCTTTATGCACAGGTATAATTATTATACACAGGTAACTGCTGTCTGGGTGTTTGAAGGAGGGCTGCTCAAATCATATGGTTTAGGTAGAGCTGCATATCTCTTCTCAGTCTCTTCTATGAAGCCTTCCATGACTTCCCACTTTTGAGAGTTCTGCAGCTCTGCTAAGCCACAACTCCGTATTTGTTTGCCTCATTTATTAGAAAATTATGTTTATTTTCTGAAATTTTTTCACATGCATTATTTTTGAAATTAGTAATGCATAGTACATACCTAACTCAGTAACTAACATGCTCGTGACAGAACAGAATTTTCCAGTTGTTTATTTGGTCTGTTTCCTACAACACTGTCAGAAATTGGCAGAATTGCTTTGAGTACAAACCACAGCATAAAATGCCACCAGGACCTTATGCTATTTTCTATATCTTTCTGTCCCAAAGTTGACAGTGTTTGGCTCCATATGGATGCTTCACATATGGTTGTATGTATCCAACCTGGCCTTGCTTTTCTTTCATTGCATGTCTCACTTATGCTAGCAGTGGGCAGCCGCTTTCAAGGTTCTGACAAAGTTCTGTGTTTCTTTTCAGTTTTCTGTCTTTTATTGTCACAAACTTGAAGCGCTTCAGAATGTTTGCATTAATGGCATTGAAATGTGTGTTTACCTGACTTGTAATGTCTGTATTATTTTCAGTAATAACCAGGATTCCATGGGGTCTGTGGTAGGCACATCTGTTACTACATGTAAATGCTTGGTACGAATTTGTAGATATAATAAGATGGGACTCTGCTGAAGGAAGCAGTACAAGACCATGAGTCACTAGAAGGCTGGTATTTGGAAAGCAGTGCTCACCTGTCCAGTTTGTATAATTCAGAAGATGTTAAAGCAGTTGAAAATGAGTAGGGAAGAAGATGTTTTGCCTAAAGTCAAAACAAAATGCCTTACTGCCAAACTGCAAAGCGAAGAGGAAAAGTAAAGAGCATTAAGATTTAGCACTTGCATAATCCTCTACATCTTTTGAGTGCTAGAGGTATTAACTATTTAAGCTTCTTGATAAATTTTTCAGCAAAAAGAAATACATATGTGTATTATCCTTCTTCTCTCTTGGCAGAACATGGAGACCAAAAGGCTAAATAACTGACTCAAGGCTACGTATCACTGGCAAAAACCTGGGTATACATGGCTCCCAGGCGTCTGCTCAATTCACAGTGTACAGCAAAAATATATATCTTTATGGCGTGCAAGTAAAAATGAGTACACAAGATCCCTATTTTGATGTAGACAGCAAACCTCTACGCTTTTGAACAATAAAATTGTGCTGTGAATTTGCAGCAATAACACAAATGCTGGTCTCAGCAAACTGCAGTACTGTACATAGATAGCAGTAGCTGTTGTATTGACTCAGGCCACTAAATCTTTAATTATCTTTCCTAATAAAACTTGTCTAAATAAATTGCTCTGGTGCTGCCCAGTACCACTGCTTTGTGCAAGTTGCAGCAGCAGAAGTTCATGCTTGGGTCACATGCTACTTTTTACCATATCCAACCTGTTTCAACAAAGGTTTGGTACTGATAAGAGAGCTAACACGTAGAAATAGTGATAGATGTTAGCTCTGGAGCTTGACATTCCCTGCTGTTCCACAAAACAAATGTGTAGTAAGTTATGGCTCTCCAAATTTTCCTATCCAATGAAACTCTCCAATGTATTTCAACATACTTGTATATTATTTGTTCATGTTTTTTTCTCACTTGTAAGACCAGTATGTGTGGCTGTTTCATCATTGCTGTTCTGCGGTGTTTCATGACTATAGCCAGATTTTTGTGAAAGCATTGTATCAGCTCTGAGTATACTGGTGTGTCGTATGGGCATAGCTTCAACTGAGAAAACTGACCCAACGTTTTGGAGAGAAATTTACTTTGAGCTGAGATTTGAATTCTTATTTTTAAATGGTGTGGGTACTGCAGCTGCTGTGACACAGACTTTCGGGTCCCTGAGACTAGGTATGTTCATCCAGAAACAGCCATGTCAAATCTTATTTTCAGCTAACCAATGGGAGAAGAGAGAAAATTTTAAATTAGAGGAGTGTGGAATTAAGAATAGAATGACAGAAATGGGAATAAAGTAATGCAAAAACATAAATAAACAGAGGCTGGAAGCATCTAAGTAGGCAAAGTTATGGCATGTCCAAATTTATCTGTTAAAGATGCTATTTGGAGGTTGAAGTTTTCCTTCTGTCATTGTTGTGTAATTGATTACCTTTGCAGCACATTGCCCTGTGACAGAGCTGCGCCACTGCTAATTTGTTTTATGGTTAGTGCAGTTTGCAGTCATGCCTCATATTTGTATTTATTCAGTGGTACGCCTATGCTATGAAGATATACTGTTCTTCAGCAGGAAACTCTTTAATACCTGACTACAAACCATGATAGCACATACCATTATGCTGACATATTTTATCAGAAGTGAAGATGCAATTTAATAATAGAACTTCTCCATTCACAGGGAAGGAAAAAAAAAAACAAACCTGTGTTTTAAACAAAATAAATACAACACCTCGAATTATCAGTTCAGGAGAAATGTCATAGAGTGGAGCAATATTCATGTCTAGTTGTATCTGCAAATTGGTTTATAAAATCCCAAATGGTTACAAATAGTCTTTGTGCTTGCTGTCAATGGAGTCAGCCAGCTGTGTAGATCAACCACCTGTGATACTTTCTAACTGCAATGCTTTGTTTAAATTTTGCACTATCCCTCTTTCCAGTGGTTGCTAGCTATGACCATAGCAACAGATAGTGATGTGGAATTCAGTGTGCTGATTACATGATATAACAAAGAAAGAAGATGATAGGTACTCTGTTTACACAGAAATGTCTTGATTTCAGTAACAATTTTATATGAAGAGCAGTCTGGAGAAAATTGACTTACTTTGCTCCAAGTTTTTGGTTTCTGTTGTGGACTGAGATGCATATTTTATCTTGAAAGTTGGGTTTTGCTTTAGCTAGAGAACTGCTGTTGCAGCTGGGGCAAACATTCATCAGCGTGGTTCAGCAAGATAACAACACCCAAGAGCTGTGATTGAAGCACACGTAGGTACATCTATCAGCTGCACTAAGCCTTGCCACTTAACGTTTAATAATAGTAATTTTTAAAAACTGTCAAAAGAGTATGATAATAAGTAAGTTGTATTAAATAAGAATTAAAGCTGTTGAAAATCTGCGGGGAGAAAAAGAACGTTTAAAGATAAGCAGTGCACTTACGAATATTGCTCCTTGTTTGGGTGTTGTAATTGCTTGCTCCTGGGCTGGTAGCATTGTCTTTCTGCAAACATCTCTTTCATGATCAGTTTTGTAGTGATTATCTGGGGCTTTGTTTTGTTTTATCTCTAGACCAGTAACTGTTTGATATGGGCATGATTTTAAATATAAGTTTGGGATGACTGATCTGAGAGTCCCTTCTGGGAACCTCCATCTCAAAAGAATAGAAATAAGATTTTCCGAGGGCAAACTGCTAAGATTTTTACGAGACTCAGATTTTGATAGTTCTGCTTAAATCAGAGGTACTTCTTCGCAGCAGCCTTGTATGTAAGCACCAAGACACACTAAGACACATGACAGTGTTTCTGTTGACTAGATTTATGCTTCTTGAGTCCTCTCCTGTATACTGTTTTCTCAGGATTGCTGTTCAGGGCTTGATGTCAGCTTTTGGTTTTTCATTGTTTCCTTTTTCAAGGGGGTCAATCTTTTTTCGTGCGGTATTTTTTTATTTTGTTTGCATTCCTAAAGCTTCTGTCAAAGCCATCATCCTGCCTTGTAGCTTAGCACTCAATTAGTCCTTTTCACATACCATATTTTGAACTTGTGCATTGCATTGCAAACTTCAATATTGTGACATGATTTCAATGCATGTCCATTTTTTGGAATTCTAACCATGTGTCCCAGAGCATTTGGGACTGTATCTGTGGTTAAGTGAAATCTGTGTACAGTCAACAGGTACTGATGCAAATATGAAACAAAGCCATGCCACATACAGGCCCTGTAGGTTTCCCTGTGATGGCAGTGCCCAGTCTGGCAGGGCTTCACCCAGCATTCCGCTCACTGTACACAGGATGGGCTTTGCACAATGTGCCCATGAGACAACGTGGGGCACAATCTCAGCAGCCTTCCTAAAACAAGCTCTTGTTACCTCCAATACCAGTGCTACAGAACAGGGAAGGCAGGCTCAGAACATGAAATCCTGCTTTCTCTCTTGTTTTGTCCTGGAAATAGATGTACCAAAATCAAGCTGTCACCCTTGTGCATTGCTGTCGGTAGCTGGGCTGCTTTTATTGCATGGTGGTACTTAGGCTGTGCTGGGTCACCATGCCTGTTTTGTTGCTCTTGTTTAATCCAAATTTACTTCTGGAACCAGTAAATCCCAGTCCCTTTCCAGAACCGCTTGCTGTGCATGGTCTAGTTAGAGAAGTGATGCTAAAAACTAACATTGATGGTAAAATGAATGCATTAATTTGTGTGGCTGTACTTAATATTCAGCAGCTGAGTAGGTATATATTTTTTTATTTTTAATGATTTGCAGTCATAATATAACTGAAACCTGAGTACTGTTCTATAAGCTTGGCATTCAGTCAGCTCTTACTGCTTTGTTGCTATGGACATGTTCTGTAGCAGACATGCTAATATTTTGTGCTGTGATTGAGACCTGAAAAACATGCACTGTTTGCATATATTTAAAAGACTGCGATTAATAATTTCCCCTCAGAATTGGAAGACACACGAGTGGGGAAATGCTCACTGCTAAGCCACGCATGCACTGCCCTGACTCAGGGTTTCACTGCACAGCTGTGATTTAGCTGCAACATTCTGCCCTTTTTCAAAAGGGCATTTCCATTGGGGACGTCTCAGTAATTGCAGTGTCAGTGCTCCATCATCTCTCCCTTGCTTCTTAACATCACTGCTGCTGGGTGGGCTCTGCCTCCTGGAGAAAGATCGGCTCATGCTGTGCTATGGGAGCAAAAGTTTTATAAGGGCAGCAGAGGTCTTTCTGTAAACAATATCTGGTAACGAGGGATTTGATATTTGTTTTAGCTAGAGGAAAAGAGGCCTTGTGCAGGCCGTATTTGCTAAAATGCTGCACCCTTGCTCAGGAGCAGATGGCTGCCTTCCAAGAGAAAACTTCACCAGGTCACTGTGCAATTTTCATTTGGGGATGTTTTTGTAATGCAGTGCTATCTATTTATTATGTAATCTGGTAGGCTAATACTGAACGCATTTCCAACTTCTCTGCATTATCTACTTGGAGAGTAGATTTTCATATTTTCCATTAATAATGGTTTGTAATATGAAATCCACCTATTTAAGATACTACAGAGTTCATTTTTGGTATTTTCACAAATGATCCAATTTTCAGAGCAAGAAAAATTTAACTGCAAACATATTGTCTTAAACACTTTAACAACGGCACTTCAGAAAATGATCATTATTTCTAAAGGCTCAGCCTGATGTTCACGTAATTTCCAAAAGCTTTCCATCAAACTTCAGAGATATTTGCACCACAGTTTTTCCAAGTACTGGGCAATTCAGAAGTCTGCAATTAAAAAACCTGGAGCATTTCTAAATGCTTAATTCTGGCTGCAGCAAATGGAAGTCTTGAAAAACTCAGGATGTTTCTATTTACGTCTTCAGATCCTTAGAACTGAATGGATAACGTTACTGATCTCCATCATTCCTATGCTTTCCCACCTATGGTGTCAGGACATTTGGGCAAGCAGTCCATCATGGGCAGGGTTTGAAGCCTTCACTTTGAGATCCATCCATTGTAGTCTGTGGGTGCTGTTGTGGCATACTGGCATGGAAATACTGGCATGGCACCCCCATAGCTGCTCAACACACTGCACATCACTGTGTATGTATTGGCTCCTGTTCCCCACAGGCTTCCAATGAGCTCTGGAGGCTGTTAAAGCATCTTCTATCAAAACATATGATTTAAAACACTCCCTTCCTTATGTGTAAAGAACCCCAAGGGATCAGTCTGTTTCCTTTACTTGCTAGTAGTTCTGTCTTGAAAACACTAGATTAAGTTTGATATCACTTAAAAAAAAAAAGACCAACAATATTTATGTATTTCATCAAATCTGTACTGAGTATGAATTTCTGAGAGGTCCACTCCATCTGCTCTGTTGTCTTCCTCAAACGTGCCAGTGAGCTGAGCAGCCGGGATGTGATTTCCCTTCGAACATCAGTGTGGTGCTGTCATAACGTAGAAGTTATAACAGACAATGAAAACAAACAGTGAACCCAGGGGAATGCGTGAAGCCAATTTTAGGGCGCTCTGTGCAGCTGTTGTGCAAAATATGGTTGCAACCCTGATAAGGGCTGTGACATGAATCTTCAGATGGTTTGGAAACATTGGCATTAATGAGTCCTTAAAACGTGACTAATTGATTTTCCTGATGAGCACAGCTCTCAATCTAAATAGAACTCCAAGTCTTTGGCCTCTGCACAGCTGTGCCTTACCCTTGCCTGTCTTTAGGAGTTGAACCTTTGGCTTTTCTCAGAATTTTTAATTATCGACAACTCGTGTTGGGGTTTTTAATCTAACACCTTTGAATCTTCCTGTGGAATCTGATGACCCCAAAGAATTGCCTTCTACTACTATTTTATCCTCTAATTATTTCTCTCTATGCAAATGAATAGAGAAGTTATGCTCGGTCCTTCTGCATGGATGTTTTTCATTTCAAATCTACTTAGGCTCACATAAACTTTGAAATGTGTATGCATTTCACCCACAACAAATGTTATTTTGCCCACAGATAGGGGTGGTATCAGTGTGCTTCTCACCTGAACTTGGAGATCAGCTTTAAAACATTCAGCTTCAGCTGCACCTTCTCCCAAAGCAGTCTGAAATGTGTTTCAGTATTTTCAAAGAACTCTTCTAGCGCTGCATCCTTCAGAATTAATGTAATTGCATTGTCTTTTAATATTCAATTATTAGCACTTCATTGGATTTTTATCTTTATTTGCTTTATCAAATGTCATATTAATTGCATTTTATATCCCCACTCCGTAAATCTATCACACTGCCTTTGATTTTCTAAGTCAATTAAGCAATTACAGGTTCATTGAATAAAGTAAAGAAATTGTACTGAGATATTTCTTACAGTTTAGTATAATAAAAATCATCATTAGTAAAGATACTACAAACAAGATCTTCAGCTGGTGTGCAGTGGCTGACTTCAATACCACCACCAGAGCTGAAAATACAGCCTCACATCTTCAGATCTTTTTCAATCGGTGTCTACCAATAGCCTTATAGAAGTTCACTGTTCTTTGTATCCACATTAGGAAATTGAAGAGATAGGAGCAACAAACACAGTGTATGGACACTCTTCTCACTGTTATATCCTATGCCAGCTCCTGTATGTGAACATCAGTATACTATGCTTTAAAACACTTTTTCAAAGCCAAATAATTTTGACTTATTAATGTTAAAAATACCTTGCTGAAGCAGAAGGAAGACAGGCAGGGAAGCTCAGTGTTGGCTGGCTACCTCATTCCTGAGTGTCAGCCTTTAAATAGCTTCACCTGTTGATGAGGTTCCCAATAGCACCAGCATCATGCTGGTGTGTGCTGGGACTGTCAGCCCACATCCATGCGGGGTGAGGCTGTCTGCCTCTGCTTTTGTTTGCCATTTTATGTGTAACTTCTTAAAGGCATTTCATTTAAACTGTTTGCATTTTAGATGTTGTAGCTTTTTGCATGTCACCATAAACATTTTACGTGATCTAAACTGAGAAAAAGCCTCAAAGCATTGCATATCTGAAGCGTTGTGAATGTGTTTGAAATGAGGTTATTTTGGATCTCCTAACATCTTGCCAACAAGTATCATGTGATTCTGTCAAGTCTGAAATACTGTACAGTTTCTGCACAGTGAATGCCATTCTTCTGGTTTCAGCACGGTCTCTTACTTTCCCAAACAGAGCCATAACGCTGGAGAATCAGCTGGTGATCCTTGCAACGTCAGTGGTGGATGCAGGAGGCTACTATGTCCAGGCTGTCAATGAAAAGAATGGCGAGAACAAGACAAGCCCACTTATTCATCTCAGCATAGCGAGTAAGTACCCAAATACACGGAGACGTGCTGTGGTGCTGAGGTTACAGGATGAGTTCACAAAGCTCTGCCCTAATAGAGCCTTTCTAAGAAAGGATTCAGTCCTTGAAGGAGATCTTCTTCTCCTGCTTGGTTTGGAACAGCTTGGGTGATCAGAGAGACCTCAGGGAGTGTGAGCCTGAGCAAAATCAGCCTTGGAGTCTTTTGTCTGGGGTTTTATATTGTGCCAGGCAGGTATGTGATGATGTTCCTTGCTGTTTATTGTGAAGTTGGGATCGTAATTTCTTTTTAATGCAGGCTTTGATAACGTATTGGTTTCCATTGTGCATAAGTAAACAAGTCACTCTTCTGAGTGCAGTTTTATTAATGAGTCTGCTCCCAGACTCTGACATTATTTTTACCTGGAGTTATCGTGGAGTCCCAGGGAACATGCATTTCATTGTTATAACTTATTATTTTACATTGCACAAATTGTATTAACACCTACCATTACAGAGGCATTCCAGAAGTGGGCTTTACAGCAAAGGGGAGGGAAACGCATTAGGGCAATGGGGTCAGAAAGGTTTCTGCACACCGTATATGAACATGCACATTCAATGAAACTGTGCAGATGTAAAATATTGTTAAGCATCTGGTAAATGTTTGTGTAAAAACAATATTTTTACTACGTAGGAATATTTGTTTCCTTTTGAGGGTATTAAGTAGAGGTGTTTTTAAGGTGGCTGTGAGGTAGGGAGCATGTTCCGCTATTTGATTGTAGAGATAAGGAAGAGGTGATTGGTTAAATCATCTATGAGGCTGGCAGTGTTATAGACAGGCTGCTTTTTTCATTTATTCTTGTAGAGGATGTAGGATTCTCAGCTCCAGACCAATTAGCATGATAAGATGCCTTTTGATCTTGGAAATTATGAGGTTTGAGACAGCCCACGTGGCTATCTTTAGAGGAACAAAACTCGGGAGCCTGGGTTTTTTGGGAAGGAAGCCTCTCATTTGGTGTTCATAGTATTCTTATGTTTGTCAGAAGCTCATAAAAATGTTACGTTCCTATGAAACAATTTCTAAAAAAATATTATTTTCTAATAAAATTCCTCATCAGATTTCAAGGAAAGTTGTTCTTAAGCAAGCAGTGGAGCCCTGCTGGTGGGTCCAGCAGCGCATTGTGCACAGAGTCACTGAGGGCAGAATTTACATGGTGTAACAGAGAGCAGGAGAAACAATCCCATGTTTTCTTCCAGATATGTTTATACAGTAAATGAACTTCTCATGGGTTTTGCACATTCTCCCGAACTGGAAATAATACTGCAAATCCACTTGTGTGAATTCTATCTGTGCCACGGCATGTAGATGGTAAACGTTATTATTTCTGACAGTATAAAGAGGTTTGCTAACACTTCAGTAATTTCATTTTTAAAGCAAATTTGTATTGTTTTTATTATGTGACCAATAATGTACTTCCACTTTAATTTCATATCTTAATTAATGCTAGGATTAGTCTGTGATCACGCTTGCGTACCAAGTTCTATGCAAAGCAGAAGGTAGTACCAGCATGTGGAAAAGAAAACACTTCAAAATGCTTGCAGACTGGATACTATGAATGCTAAATCTATCTGGGATGTGAACAATGGGAAAGGGGCAAGATGGAATGTCAAATATGGATTTACTTATTAAAATGAATCTTAGCCAAAGAGGACAATTTAAAACCTGAGAAGTGAATTTAATACATTGAAGCTGTATGTTTAATGCTGTGTGAGTTAAAGAAAGGCTTTGGCCTTTCTTACATTGTGGTGTTTGTAAAGAAAATTAGATTGACATGGTCATCATGAACTTTGGAAGGAAGTAAAGAAAGATAGAAGTGAATGAACTATTTCTGTCTATTAACAAAACAGTTGGGCAAAACTATGGTCCTGAGTGAGCATACAGGCAATACTTGCAGAAAGATGTTATATTTTAGGAAAGTAGTAAATAATTTCAGCAAGTAGTTGGAAACAGATTCTTAAAGAGACACCTGAGCCTGGAAGACATTACATTGAACTGTCTGAAGTTTATCAGATTTTAAAACTGATGGCACTTCATTTTCTGTTAGGACAGGTCTAAGATAATCAATAACAATAAGGGTGAAAAAAAAAACAAACAACAACAGAACAGTTTCATTATATCAAGTGTAAAGTGGAATATCCAATTTCTGTGTGAGTACATTCATATATTAATTGAGTGCAACCTTGCGACATGACTCGGCGCACATTGCCACTTTTATTGAGGGCAGAAGGAAAAAACTATAGATAATTCCCTAGGTAGTCATCCACAGAGAACACTGTTAGAGATGCACAGCTTGTTATGCCAATGTCCTTCAAGGAAGGAATTAGACTCCAGCCTACATGAAAAGCACATCAACAGAATCAGTCTGACAGCAAAGTTGTCCTGCTCTGTTCCCAAACATGAGGCTGGCTCTAGGATGAAGGGATAGTCCTCAAGTAAGCAGAGCATGAGTTACAAGGCTTTATACTGCAGATAAGATTCAAAGCCTTGAACTGTGGCTGAAGGTAAATGGAGTTTGAACAATGTCTGGAAAATATACCAAACTATCCAGTGAAATCAAAATGATATCCAGAAGCCAGCACACTGGGGGTATATCTTGTAGAATGGAATGTCAGAAATTAGTCCTCAATTTGAAATTTCCTAAAATCAGTTGAACTGTATGCCAATGAAAATCTTGACTTTTCTTAACCACATGTCCTCATCACCTTTGTAAATAAGGAAACAATGCCAGGCAAGTCTGACAGCTAAGACTTTGGTAGCAATAATAGTAAAAGTAATACTATTATATAGTAGCAAAACCTATTTTTTTTTTCTCAAGTCCAATGCATTATTTGCTCCCTGTGGAAAATTCTGTAAATTTTCTTCTGTGAAGGATTTCAACTTTATTTCTAGAACCTCCCAGCTTAACAAGACGTGATAGTTGACCTATCACTGATCCATTGCAGCCTTTTTTTCTTATTAGCACAGGTTGCTTTACAATAGAAAAGACTGGGAAACCCTTAATGTTCTTCCCTGCTTCCATCTATTCATCAGTAAGTTAGCTGATGTCTTGAAATGGTCCTTGATTCTTTAAGCACTTTTCTTTCTTGCCCATTCTTCTGTAGTTAGACATTGCAGCACAGATGGTCGGATCCCTTTCTCAAGACTTTGGCTTGTCAGAGGTGTACAACACGTCCGGTCTTACCAGCGTTGGCAGGGCACTTACAGGTGGAAACATTCATTGAAGTAAGGCCATCATGAAACTCTTACTTCCTCGAGGGCCATAGTCATGGCCATCAAATAAACTTCTCAGAAACTTTTCACCAAGGTTTCTTTTTGTTGTTGTTGTAGTGTAGAATTTAAGAAGCAATGACAACAGCCCCAAACCTAACTCTCCCCCTGCTATTTTTCCCTCAAAAAAAACCCACTTTTCTATAGTCTATGCCATTTATCTATGAAGATGCTCTTTTTTTCTTTTTTTTTTTTTTGGTTTTGGAACTGCAAGGATTTTTGGTATGGAAGTCAATAACTCAAGAAGTGTTTAAAAAGAATTAATAGGGAGCTTTTTATTTCTGCAAGGAGCTGGCTGAGCTATTCGCTGCAATGCACGCAGCAAGTGTCCTTGTTATTTTATTGCAAGATGACGCAGCAAGACTCTGGTGTCACTTTAGAAGAAGTTTGAAAAGCCCTGCTGAGATTTTCCTATTATTAGCTACAATGCAGTGCTATAGATGTGAGCACTGCTGCCCCAGTCGTAGAAACTTTTAACAGTGTGCACTGCTATTTTAGAGCTTTTTCCAAGTATTTTCTGAAGAATTTGAGCAAGTGTCCCCAAGCAGATGATTTAAATGGTGAGTTTGCAAAGGGTGGCTGTGTGTAAGCTGCTCTGACAGCTTCGATACTCCTGCTTCAAATGGTTTTGCAGCGCTAATCATCTGGAACTGCAATCTGGGGCCTTGCTTCTGGACCTTCTTATTAAGCTGTGAAATATTGAGATGCATGTCGCTTCAACAGATTTATTAGTAAATTAGGTGGTCTCTAGACCTATTCATAATACTGGGAGATGCAGAATGTTCTGCAGACTGACATCTTTTTTTTTTTCTTTTTTTCAATGCAGGCTTTGTAAAAAGAGAAAACAAGATTGATGAATATTTTAAAAACCTTGCCAGCCAGCATTTCTGAGGAGTCAAAGACAATAAAGCCAATTATCATTTAACAAAGATAAATTTTTCCCTCGAGCATTGACAATGCTTTTTTTT
>NW_024962257.1:3617915-3789312 GCF_019238085.1 Lagopus leucura
AGGGAGTTGGGGACTAAACATTAATTTTCTGGCTTGGTTGCGTTGCAATTAATTTGAAATAGTAGGGTGCCATATTCCACCCAGCTCCCCCTGTTGCTATGAAAAGACACTTCATTCTGCAATGGTAGGCGCTGACACGAGGCTAAACAGAATGTGTTTGTCTCTGGTTGAGGCCTATTTTGTTTTTCAATTTCATGTCTCAAAACAAAATTTTACAGAAGGAAAGAATTCAATTTCAGACTGTTATAAAGAAAAGTTCCCATGATTGCTCAAGATGTTTGGGTCACTTCCAGTGGCACTAAAAGTGAAATACTCCTTACATTGTTGGAGAAGAAGTAGAGAAAATAGTGCTGCTTCACCTGTCGATGCAGTTGATGCAATACCACTTTTGACATCCTTCTGTCAGGTTTGTTAAGATTAGTTCTCAGAAGCGTCTGAGCAGACATTTTCCTCTCCGGAAGAAAGCATTTCGCAAACATAATTTTTCATATTAACCATCAAGGTTTGCTCAAGTCAGCAGATGTTGAGGATCCTTCATGGCTATGTTTGAAACACACTGCTGTGTGAATTTTTCATGGCTGGTTCCAGCTTTCAGGTGTCGGAAGAATTAAAGGAGTGGGCAGGAACCCCCAGAGAGCAGAGATTTCTGTTCTGAGGTCAAATTCAGGCAAAGTTCTATAAACTTGTCAAGCTCTTTTTAGTTCATGCTGAGGGGATTTATTTCACTTAGGCTCTGTGGTCAGTACCGTTGAGGTGGAACGGATGCCTCGATGTAGCGTTGCTTTCTGTGGGTTTTGTTGTTGGTTGGTTTTGTGTTTTTTTTTGGGGGTGGGGGGAGGGGAATTTGATGATGGGTGGGAAAGGAACAAGAGATGAAACGAAATTGTGTTTCTGTGCTGTAATTGTACTGCACATGCCTGAGGTTCTGATCAGATACAGGAGAAGTCTAACAGAACATGCATCAGCTCCCCAGCCGCTGGTTTGAATGGGTTCTTTGTAAGAATGACGCTTTTTTCCTCTTCTGTTTTCTGCACAGGCTTTGCTCTCTGTGGGCAGAGTTTCCAGGAAAGATATCCCAGCAATTGTCACATGTAATTTCATGAGTAAATGTGTGCCCTCGCTTTGTTACCCAGAAAGCTAATTTAAATGAGGCTGTTGAAGTGTTTGGGGTTTGAAATTGAATGTTAAGGATAAAATCTGTGCAAATGCCATCATTAATACCCTGGAAAAATGCTATGGTTCTTGATGCTTTTTCTTCAGTACCTCCGATCTGCTCTCATACTAAGGGACACACATCTATTTTTTTTTTTAAGCAGAGATTTTTGTTTCTCATTATTTTGAAAATGGAATACAATTCAGCTGTGCTTTTGGGATGCATATATTTAAATCAAATACACTGAAGTATTATATCTGTAACAAAAAGGAGTACATTGAGTTAATGTTAAAAGTTTATTGTTGTTTTTTATAACATTGGAACAAATTTTAAGTTAAGCTTTGTTCAGGACTAGGAGGTGTGTTCAAGGCTGATGTTCCCAACGGTTTGCCCTATTTATCTACTGAGAGAAGGACACTGTATTGCAGTGTAGAATCACATTGCATGCATTAGGAAGAAATAGAAGCTTATCGTATTTTAACAACATTCTAGGACTCCAAATTTCACTGCCAGATCTTTTCCATAGTTCTTTGCCCTTTCTCTCCTCGCAGGAAAACTTCACACTTCTAATGGTAGTGGTATAAAGGGAAACCTGTGGTTAAAATCCTACATTGCTAACCTGCAGGAATAATAAAGATCAGATGAGGAACATCTGTGGCAGCTTGAACTTTGCTTTGGCTTTGCTCAAACGTTCTATCAGTGCTCTTTCTGATAAATAGCATAAAGGCTGATCTGTCTCCAGTTTCTTCCTCTTTCTTTGGACTATTTTTGATGACATTATTGGCACACATGATGCATGTTTTTATCTGCTACAACTCCCCTTCCAAGAAACTTGTTTCTGCTCTGCTAGTAGAACTTGGATTCTAGTTGATTTTCCTCAGAGTCCTTACAATATTTTAAATATATCAATCAACTGATGATGTCTTTTTGGAATGGAAAGGCAATAGAATAAATTTCCTGTATGGTTGTTTGTTGGTTTTTTTTTTTAGGGTTTTTTTTTTCAGTCTTACTATTGAAGAGAATGTGAACAGCCAAAATCAACATATAATATACTGACGTGTCTGATACTTGCTTTTCATCATGTAGCTCAACAACTGTAGAAAGCTTTAAATGCACTCTTTATGGAAAGAGTTCCTTCCTTTTCTAGCTAATGCCACTTACACAACATTTGTTATTACAGGGAATTGTCCCTTGCCTGTGGAGCTGGGAAAATGCACACCAGTGAGTGCATGTTCCTTTGGCATATGCACAGACATTAGGCATCCTGAGAAAATGTCACATGATAGAGTTTCTGAAATCTATCTCATTATTTTAACCAAACTTCCAGTTACACTTGTCTGTTTGCAAGGCTGGTTATTCTTTTTGTAAGAGATTGGGAATACACACACTCTCTCAAAATCCTGGGTTGTCTTCAAAACCCTTTATTTATATCTGACACATGCAATTAATCTCTCCCTATCTCTAATCACTTTTGCTATTACATTCATTGCAGTGATTTGTATCCTATCTCTGTCGCTGCTCTGTAATTGATATGTGGAGATAAGAGATTCTTAGAGGACACAAACAAGGAAAAAAGAAAATTGAATCCACCTTGCAATCATTTTATAAAAAGTGACATACATCAATTATACATGCTATCCAGGAAAATGCCATCCTGAACAAACTGTGATGATTTGTTAGAAGACCAACATAAGAGAAATGTCAGAAAACTTTTCTGGGCAGAAAGGTATTGCTAGTTCAGTTGTGTGCTCCTTAATGTCACTGATTGACCTACAATTCTTTAAAATAATTCAGAATTTACAAAGAAAATATTTTTCTTCAGAGCTTTTTGTCATAGTCAAGCTTGTCCTGGTGGTCCAGCATGGGATAAGATGGAAAAGAAGCTGTTGAAATCAATGTTAGTTTCATCTGGCAGAAAAAGGTGGTGTTGGGCACTCGAGTGAGTCATCTTTCTGGGGTGAAAATGGTAAAAGTGATAGCATAGCCCAATTGCTACTTAACTGCCTTCTGCCACAAGACTAATTCTGTCTGGTTTCTTTGTTCTATTTCAGTGCAGTCAGGAAGGGAACTAATTTGCTGCTGTCTCTTGTTCAAATACTAATTAGTTCCTGTCCATACCTGTGAGCTTAAGTAATGCTTTTGGATCTTTGGAAATCTGTTCAGTGTATACTGACAGTGCTACTAAAATTACCTACTAGGAAATGGGCACGATAAATAAACATAAGTAGATGTCATAAATAACAGTAGTAGAAATCATTAAACAGCTGAAAGTAAAGCAGCATCCAATGCTGGTTCCCTTTGTGGGATGGTGGGGCTGGCAGAATATCCTTTCCCTAGGTCTCTTCATTTCTTCGCTATCAGGTATGGACAAGATAAATGCACTTTGTAAAAAACTTAGAGGAGAAAGAAATACAGCTATTTGTAGGCATTTGTAGAGGGCTTTGAGTTTCAGTGCATATAATTACTCTGAAGCTTTAAAAGGAATAGCTGAGACTCTGAGACTCTCAGAGTCAATTTATCCTTTCTGAGCATTACCTTTTGATCTCCTATGAATCCCGTTCAGTTGTGCTACATTCCGGAAGTGTTTCAAGTATCTGACTTGAAATCTTTCTCTTGTTTTAAACACCTTGTTGGGTGTTTAAATTATTGTTAAGAGTTGATAAACCTTACTGAGAGGGTGTAGGGAACCTTAGCCTAAACATGCTATTCGGATGGAAAGCACATTCTGAGGAAAAAAATACCTGTGTAATAAGTGCTATGACAGCTCTGTGCTGTTCTGCAATGACAGGAGTTGTCCTGGTTGTTCTGTGAAGGAGAGGCTAAAAAGATATAAAGATATTACCGTTAATAAAAAAAAAGTGAGAAGCATCTTTACTTCTAAGTGGATAAATTAGCATGATGTCACTTTTTATTCATAGGAGTAGAACTTCTCTGCAATGAAAAAAAAAAGTAATTAGAATCTATCTGAGTGTTCTTTAAAGTGCCGTTGTGTTAGGCAAGTTTGAAATGTCTCATATACAGTATAGATTAGGAATGATAAATATGTTCCAAACAGATGTTTAATAGAATGACTTCTGCACTTACTTACTGCAAAAGCCTCAATGTATCCTAACTATTGTAATTCACATGCTGAGGGCCTGCATGGCAGAACCCCCCAGCATCTTTACAGGAACTGATTTTCATCGCATTCTTTCATAAACATATGGTAGCTCGAGGGTTATCATTTTCAAAACTTTTTATATTAAAGATAGTTTTAATCTCTTCTCCTCATATATCAGAGAACAGGAAAATTAAACAAGGATAGGACTTCCTATCTATGTCTTAGTGGAGGAAAAAAAAGAAACAACTTCAAAATAAGCATTTCAGACTCAAGACATGCACAGTTGCATGGCACCTATACAGCTTTAAATCATCTCCTTTGTGTAGGCACGTTATGGTAAGGCATTATATTTGATTGCTGCTGCTGTACAGTTCAGCAGAGGAGAGGGTCAGTGTGTAAATCAGAACTTATCGTTGTTGCGTTCCTTTGAAATTGGCTAACCAATTTTTGCTCCAATTCTTAACAAAAATGTTTAATACTGGAAATTCATTTAGATCTTGCAAGAACTTGCTATCAATTTTCAAGTAATTCAGAATAATTGAACTTTCATCTCTCATTTATGATAGGAAGAGAAACTCAAATTTGACTTTGACCTTGGTTGCCTCACCTGCTATACCCAAAATCCTCATTGACTTCTTGCCCTCTTGGTTGTACTGTGAGAGCAGTAAGGTGCCAGCACAGGGTGTGCATGGCTCGTCCTTCTTGTTCTTCTCAGTTTGGAGTGGTTACACATCAAAGCAATCCAAGTTCTGATTCTTACAAATTGCATGGTAAGGTAATAAAGCCACTGAACTATTTGTACACACAGTCTTTATCTGTACCTCAAAAACAATCCTCAGTCATAAACTGTGTATTTTTATGGTAGATAAATCATGTCAGTTATATCACATGGGAACAAAATTACACCTGTAATCTGAGAGAAGATCATAGCTAAATAGTGTATCTGTTACAAACTGAGTTTTCTGTGCTAGAACAGAAGGGATGTGGCAGCCAGGAAGGTGCATAGTGTCCTGGTCCCTTAGGCTGAGCTCGTGCAGAAATGATATCAGATTTGTCCAACTGTGTTTGCTGTTCATGTGCTGAAGAACAAGCAGCTGACGGCTGTCGTGGATAGGGGATATATTGCAGGGATCGGACAGTTCTGCGGCCTGAAGAAGGAAAAGCAGTTCTGTGCAGTAGTGATTTTTATTTTCATTTGTTCCTAATCCACTAAGGAGGAATATCAATACAAGCTTGCTTATTTCCTTCATGTTGGATGTATTTGGATGCACTCTGCAAAGCCACGTGCTCACAGCCCAGTTTGGTCAGGGCAGGGAAGGCCCAGAAAGGCTGCAGTGCTGTGCGCTGTCGCTGCTAGGGAACGTCCCTGTCCTCCTGGGCGTCAGATCGCTGACAGCAAGGCTGGCACAGCTATTACTGAAAGTAATTGGCAGTGAGTGATTAAAATTGCAGATGGCCTTTTCAAGGTGATTATGAATATTAAATCAAGCCTGTAAAAGCAAGCTAAAAAGGCCCGCGAAAGCGAAAAGAGAATATGCTGAGGGTAATTGCAGCAGAGGGTGTTTTGCATTCTCATGTTAGCATACGTGCCGTGCTCATCCAAACCCACCCACCCAACCACAAGGTAATTCAAATGGAC
Organism: Lagopus leucura; assembly: GCF_019238085.1. Lineage (NCBI taxonomy): Eukaryota > Metazoa > Chordata > Aves > Galliformes > Phasianidae > Lagopus > Lagopus leucura. The sequence continues at coordinate 3,623,808 of NW_024962257.1, forward strand.
CTGCTGTGTCAGCAGGTAGAACTGTTCCATTCTGTAAGCCCCTCACGGGTCTCACCCTGCTGGATGGAGCACTTTTGGGTCCATCACTGTCACCGCTGAGCAGTGATCACTGAGCAGTGTCCAACATACATGTGCCGTGCTGTGCAATTAACAGTGATCTCTTCCTGTTCTTTTCCAATTATAAGTAATTATGACAAATGTTCTTTTCCACATCGCCATGGAACAAGGCCAAGAATTACCGTGCAGTGGCTTAATTTCATTCAGGGAACTTTATCTCACAAAGCAAAGGTTAGCTGGGAACCTTAATCTAAGCTTCGCTTTGTTCCATAGTTTAAAATGGAAATTTGAGGTGCAGGCAAAAAGAAACAAAGAGAAGGCAGATAAATGTCTTTGTTTTGAGCAGTATTTATTCTGTATATATTTGTATATATATTTTAAATAAATGTACAGAAAGTTTGCACATACCAAATGGCTGTGAACTTACAGCCCCAGGGGGAGTGCTTTCTTGTGCATATTGTGATTATAGACTCATCACTTTCCGACCAATTTCATGCTTTCAAATAAAACAATTTTCTATGGTTGCTTATACTTCAGTGTATTATTATTGTATTGATTCTCAAACTTCATGCTGGACTATCCGGGCTGCTCTTGAACTGCAAAACGCCACGGGATTTATTGCAAAGATTTATATAAAATCTGCTGTGCAATTACTGCTTATTACCTTTGGTGTGACAGGAGTCATTTGTTTAATCATTTTCCCTTCAGACAATTCTTTGGTTCACCTGAATTGTGTGGCCGTTGCGATGTTAGTGGTTTTGCTGTCTATTGATTCCTCATCTAAATTAATATTATTTTATTTATGGATATTCCCTTGGTAAATTTAATAGTGAATTCTGCTTATTCCACTGCAATAATGCTTATTTCTAGCCATATTGGCATAGGAATTGGTCTTTGGGCTCTTTGACAAAAAGTTTTGCATTATGAGAGCATTGTAAAAAGCTATTTAAAAAATACCTGAAATATCTCTCATTGGTTCTTTCTTAGTGCAGAAAGTGTGTGTTTTAAGGAGCAGATTGTCTAACCACATACATCATACTTCTCTTTTACCACAGAAAGACAAATTTCACCTTTTCATTTGAATAGATGGTGCCCAAAAAGTTATGAGGAATTAAAAAGTGGGGGAAAAGAAACTTTTTTCAAAGAAAGAAGCAGTTGGTTGAAATAGGACAATATTATGTTCATGCAATCTCAGGACATGTAAATTTCAACTCTTTAAAACTGCAGCTCCTCACAAAGTGCCCTGTGTGAAATATAAGCCCAGTAGATGCGGCAGACTGTTTAGCATTGAAGGTATCTTGATAGAATTCAGATTATCAGCTGCCCTTTGGCTTTGTGGAAGGGTATTGATTACTTTGGTACATGATTGATACATCATGTTGTAACAGATGAGAGTCTGCGTTCCTTTGCAAACGAGTATTATTGGCCGTGCTGCTAACAAACACAACAACATGCATTAGATGTGATGAGCAGAGGAATAGCCTTTGATTAAACTGTACCTGACAGATCAGATATGCTCAGTGATGAAGAGGGCAATCTGCACTTCACAGGCTGCTGGGGAGAAATATTATGGGATCTGGCAGACCTTCTTGGTTCTGAGAGTTAAGTGCTGAACTCCCATCCTGAGAATAATGCAGCATTGATTTTCAAAACCCAGTCTGGAGCAGAGGAATGGTGTTTTGCTGTAGCTTGTGATGGCACTGACAGCACTGCCACAGTGCCACGGGGGCAGGCAGCTGGGCAGCTGAACAGGGCCTCCTGTGGGGTTAAAAGATGGGAAGGCAGTGTAATTGTCAAAATAACCTTTGTGGGTTTTTTTCCCACAAGATTGTAGCAATGGCTTTCAGAAGGTGTTTGTAAAGAAAAAAGAGCCGGACCTCTAATTAGTGCATCTGCTCACATATCTTTTCATGAAGGGGAAGGATGAAATAACAGTTACCTGGAGTCTGGCTAGCAGATGCAGGTAGGTAGCTTCATTCTTGGTTACTCTCTTTTCATTCTTTCATTGCTTATACCAGAGAGGTGTTGAGGTGTTTTTAATTTTGTCAAAATATTTCCAAGTTGTAAAACTTAAAACATCCAAGTTATGAATTTCCCATGAATAATGGGACCAAGGCTTTGCAAGCTTGGTTTATGTCACTGCTTTTAAAGCAATATATAAAGCTTTTTTTTGTTGTTGTTTGTTTGTTTGTTTGTTTTTGTTTTTGTTTTTGTCAGGAGAAGGAGACTATGGGTTTAAATCAGAGATTTATGAAGTCAGCAGACAATCCTCTTTGCAAACTTTAAAGCCTGAACATTAATGACTAATTATCTTATTTAAGTTTGGTGTGGATCTCATACCTCCTCTCAGTTTTACTTGGCTGACATCTGACTGTCTTCAGAGTTTTTACATGTGCTGCATGAGATATTGACCGGAGGAACAGGAAGTACAGAAGTCATCTGTGCATTGAATTTGAAGAAGTTACATATTACCATAAATATTCTTAAATCAGTGGATTTTTTAAAAAATATTCAGTAGAAATGAATACAATTTACATAATATTTGTGATGCAAAAGTCCAACAGTCACAACTTTTAACCAGAAATTTCTATAGTAAATTTAACTTCCTTGGTGCAGCATAAGCTCTGTGATTTACAGAAAGCTTTGCCAGTGAGCATAAACAGCAAACTAGCAAACCTGTCTGCACTGATGGCCCTTCTGACTCCAGGAGAAATGATCTCTGGAAGAACACTGGCCTATAATCAAATGGTTCTGCAATTTAGGTCATTTCAGCATCCAATTATGTTTTTCAGACATATCTATTAAAACAAACAAAAAAAAAAAGAGGAGAGACAGTGACAACTGGAGTTATTGTAGACAGCGTATGCTGCAAGAATAGAATGAATGTGAAATTGTACAGCTTTTGAAATACATCACAGAGAGATTGAGTGGTTTGGGCTTTTCTTCTATTTTTTTTTTTTAATTCTTTTTTTTCTTTCTTAAAGTGTGCAGCAGTGTTTTGTCACCTCATTCTTTACTGCAGCAGGCTTGTGTTTCAAATGAGGTAAAAGTGAGCTGTGCTGAGCAATTAATGCAGGAAGAAGAGAGGCTTGCATCATCTTATACTTTGCCTTCTGCTAATTGAGCAATATGAAGGGACGAGGTTTGCCTTTAGTGCCAGGGCTGTTCCTTCCAATGAGCCCCTAAACACAGTGCAAGATGTCATTTCTTTTTGTCTTTGATCACCACAGGAACTTTAGAATCTGTGTTTCAGAAAGAAAAACGCAGGTAGCAGTGCCTGGAAACATGGTGCAAAGCTCACCCAAACTGTCTGACGGTGAGCAGAAATGAATGAGGAGTGCAGGTCTTGGGACAGGTGTGGAAGCACAAATGGCTGCGAATGCATTGCTTCATCAGCTTGTAGAACTCAGTTTGATGAGCTCTGCAGAAAATGAGGACAGCAGTTCTTTCTTTCCTGCAGCAATGTGTTCCATGCTGTCCATTCAGAAATTATAACACAAACGTAGGAGGGAACAAGAGTCCTTTGCCAGTGACAGTGGATTTCTGCTGTCAGTGATTCTCGTTTTGTTGCTTCGCTCTGCTTCTACCAAACCATGAATTCTGAAAGCAACACAACCAAGTTGTTCATGCAGTTATGGATTTAAGGGAATGTGATTCTCATTCACAAGGGGAGTTTGCGCGTGAGAGAGAGCCTTCTTTTTTACAATATGCCACCAGGATGCTAAAGTAACTCAGAGATTCATTTGTAAAACATTCTGAATCAATTAAGGCTTTAATCAGCAAGCAGCAAATTTCAGATGGCTCGTGGACTAATTTTACCATCTCCTATCAACACGAACCTAAGCTGGAAAAAGAAAACAATTAAGGAGGTATAATTATCTGTCCTGATTACTGAATTAGAAGAGTCTGTGTTTATTCCATTGCTATGTAAAAAGAGAAATCTACTTTGAAAAACAATTTAAAGCAGCTGCAAGATGGCTAAGGTTTGCATGGTGCAATGTAAGGATTTGTTAGGACAGTTTTGGAAGAGTTTTTGTAGTCAATGACTGTCATACAAATCCTGGAGACTGCTCAACAGCTGTGGTGTATTGCACAAACTCTGGCACAGAAAGCATTTTTCTGCCTTTGCTTAAAACAAGGCTGGATTTCCAGGGCAGAGTCTCATTTACAATTATTTGTCCAAGCATTAGTTTGATTCATATCTGATGATTGCAGAAATCTTGCAATTTTTGGAGGCCAGGAATTAATGTCCTTACTGAAGTTCCCATGTGATGGCAACCTTACTAGAAAGCAGGGTGGGAAAAGCATCTCTGCACAACCAACCATGCGGTCTCATTTTCCTGGGGCAGTGTTTTCCTGCTGCCAAGTGGTGTTACTTTAAATTATCGGTATTTTATTTGGCTTAATTTGAGAAGAAGCTTACAGAGATAGATAGACCAAACTTATTATGTAATTCTTTCTCACACCAGATTTTTAGGTTTGGTAGGATTTACATTTCCAGCTTAGCAGAGAGATGAACACAGATCTGTGACTGAGCTTTGTTTACCCTTTCTATCTTCCCAGATCTGATAAGAATCCATAAACTGCATAAAACCTCTGGTAAACCCCTGGCTTACAATGCTGGTGTAATTTCTGTTTGAATATTTAGCTCGATGTTAATCCCGACGTATTTAGCTGCCACTCTGAAGGATTGTTACTGCATTCTGTGCAAAGTTCAGAATAAATGCCCAGAACTGTGGTGAGTTATGGGTCAATTACAGTAATTGGAAGGAAATGTAAACAAGAAACCTTACTGTTATCCAGCAGGAGTGATACCTCTATTTTTTATTAACAAGCTGTAAACAAGCCTGTCACCAGTCACTGATTCTGAAAAATGTGCCATATAACTTATTCCAGTAAATGGTATTTCTACATGGCATATGTGTCTCTTGGTAGTATTGGGTTTATTAAATACTGTTGAACAAAATTTTCAGTTGAATGAGATTAAAACTGTCTCCACAAGAGAACTGAACCTTATTTAAGCAGCAAGAGATAAGGCTGCCTCATCCACATTTCCTTTATAGAAGGTTGATTTTATAGTGCTGGTGATACTCAATTAATGGCTTACTATATTTTTAGAATATTTTTATTATTATTAAATAAACTAAAAGTACAATCACCATACAAATATAAATTACATCCTATCTGCTTGAACACACTTGTAAAAAGGCCCAACCGGTCTCTCGTTTACACAGTATCACATAAATTACAGTTTAATAATATTGTAATTTATGCAGATTTAATAAATATATTTGACTTTCAGAGCAATAAAATGGGTTGTGGCATTATCATAAAGGTAATTATTGCTGGTGTTGTCTGCCGCATTTCATTTTTAAATTAAGAAAATCCATAATGATAGGTATGTTTGAGTGGAAGTATATGATGTTCCCTAAGGACCCTTAGTGGTAATACTCTCTTAATTCAATACTGGATGCAATCTACAGTTGCTGGATTATGGTGCTTCTGGTAGAATTCTCCATGAACATCACCTTCTACTTTAGAGGCAAGAAATAACTGTACTTCAACTATTTGCCTTTGTTTCTTAGGCTGGATAGGTGAAGAAGTAAACTTTTACAAAGAAAAGTCCTTGGACTTCTTTTGCTTATTTTAGCATTATGAACATAAATGCATCTTTATTCAATCTTTACAAGCCTAAGTGCAAGTAGGACTGGTCATCATCAGTGTTTAATTTCCCTGCATAGCTTTACAAAAAGCAAAAGAACACTTATTTAAATAGAGAACTGGTTGCATTCTTGGAATGCCATACAGAGAACTGCAAATGCAAAGATTAGGCCGTGGATATATATCTGGTCTTACTTAAACACATCCCACAAAGATGACTTTTGGGATTAGGATATAGGAGAGACCAGACGGAAAAATGTGTGTTCTAAGACAAAGGTATGCTCTTATCAGCAAGAAAGCAAAAGATAATTCAAAGTAATTTATTTTAAACTCATTTGAGGCTCTAAGTGCCGTGGGCAAGCTGTGTAACCTTCCCCTTACTGTGCCATTGCTTTGTCGGCCGCATCAGACATTTCAGAAAGTATTGTGGGCTTGCTGGGAGAAGGTAGTCTGCAATTGTGTCTGTAGTGACATTGTTGTCATGTCTCACAAGAAGCCCTGTGCGGTGTTGCCGTGATTAGATAGATATTCAGCAGAAGAAGGTAGCTAAGACTGGTTAGCCATCTTCTGTGTGGCTTCTTTCTGTATGAAATACAGTGGCTGAGGAATCATTGGGTTGTTAACCTGGAACTCTTATTAATCAAAATCTTTAAAACATTCCAAAATTACCTCTTCTTTCTCATGGCTATCACTTCTAATAAGATTCTGATGTTAACCACGGAAAGGATATGTTGAAAAAGGTTGGCTATGGTTTCACCCAGTCTTGAGTACAGAGGGAGAAGATACTTGCATGAGAACAGAAGTCTAAAACACATGTATTTCAATTAAGAGAGTAAATTGCAGTAGGTGTTGGACTGGTGGGGAGTGTAGGGGTCTTCTCTTCTGCCAGAGCTAGCTTTCTCTCCTGTACTGATGGACAAACATTTTAGACAAATGTCATATTGAGAGATGAAGGCCCAAGCTGCTTAGAAAACCAGCTTGGAAAGGCTTCTCTAATGACTTGGGGAAAAGGGCAGACCGCAGTCAGTCTGCTCCTCTAGTAACCAAAGAGCACATAAATGTTAGATCTGTTTTCCTGGGAGACAAAGAGCAGATTATTCAGAGTGGGGAGTACATGCAGAGTTATTACCTCACCTGGTGAAATAGTATTAGCAGTATGGGTTTTGCTTACCACAAATATCACAAGGTTCCTTCATGTACTAGATGGGTCATGATGTATGCTAATAGACATCTTGTCTACAGGAAATCCAGATGGTCTCCCTTTCTTTCCTCTCCTACTTGATGCAAAAGGTCAGAAGAAAAGCAGCAGTGGGAATTCTTGCTGCCAGCACAAGGCACTTGACTGTGCCTGCATCGGTACAATAGACTTTAATTTCCTTTACACTGAACTAAGGTTAGGCTTGCTTAAAGGTCATTCTGTGCAATAGGTTTGTTTTGTTTTGCCATTTGCTTTATTTATTGAAAACAGCATTTTTCCTAGGAAGTGAAGTTGTTTCCCCTGCTTTTACCTCCCTTCTTAAGATGCTTTTGAAAGGTGTTTCTTTACTTGCTAAGCTCTGAAGTGCTTTTTCTGATAGTGAGAATATCAACTTGCAAAATCTTTGAGCTGGGATTGTTTCATCCTGCTGCATGTTACGTAAAAATACTGTGACATTTGGAACTGACCCTGCCCTTATTAACTCCAGTCTTGACAGAACTCTGAAATTATTCTATTATCTTTGCCATCTCTGACATATTCTGGAAATAAACTCCACCATACATTGGATATGACCAATGCTGTCATCACATGCTATTCTTTGGGAAGTCAAATGTTTTCTTTTATCAACTGTTGTTAGAAAAACAGTTTCAGAATCTTCCATTTCCAGTTGCTTGAAGTTTGTTGGCTTTAGAAATATACAGGAAAGGAGAACTGTGTTCTAAAGTAGGCCTGAGCTGGCTGTTTTGTGACTGTGACTTCATCGTACATTGGAAAATGGGTGCACCTGAAAGTACCTGAAAAGTGAAATTGTTAAAATAACCCTCACAATTGGTGCACAAGAGGATGTTATTCCACAGAGACCACAACTAGAATCAGGTATTTCTATGAAGTTTTGATAGGAGAGAACCATAAATGTTGTTAGAAGCGGTCATTGGATAATTTAACCCTATTTTCTCAAGATATGAACAGCTTATTCCAATAAGAATCATCTCTGAGTGTGTATCCACGTACGTTCAGCTGTGGGACTGTATGACAAACTGGAAAACAAAAGAAATGCAAAGAAAAAAGGGCTGTGATTCTTTCACCAGTTTGAGACAGAATATATGCGGGAAAGTTGGTGACTTATCTGAAGTGTTTGTTTCAGCTGAATTGGTGGAACCTTCCATCAGAGCAAGCAGTGGATTGAATAAATGCCATAAAAATCTATGCTAAAATAAGTGACCTTTTTCTCCAGGGCTTTTGTGCTTTCCTTCCTTTGGATATACCACAATTTCTAATTTCTTTTCTTATACTTGCTTTTATGGTATTCAAAATATGGAGTCTATGGCATCACATTGTCAGAGCCATGAGCTGCTTCAATTCAGAATTGATGACTGGTATCTGATGTTAGTGAGATTTTACAAAGGCTTCTGATTTCAAGAATTTATGAAATAAAGATGAATTCTTGTCATCTCGAGATACAGAAATTTAGGAGAATGGGCTTTCTTGTAGTGAGTTTTCAGTGGTATTTGTACAAAAAGTACATATTTGAGTACCCAACCTAATTTTAAAAAATAATCTAATTTCTCCTTCCCGTTCCCTGACACCCAAACATGTGACTGTTGTTTTTATTTGTTCTAGATCATAAAAGGCATTTTTCAAGGTAAAATGCATAGGCCTTTGATTATGAAGAGAAAGCAGAAGTTAAAGGTATCTGGATGTTGGGTTTTTTGTGCATGTGTATAGGAAAATCACCTGGGAAAAGGCTGGGACTAAGAATATGACTGCTTCAGGATTAAGGGTGGGTTGGTTTTATTGGATGAGGGATTCCTTTTCTGGGCAGATGTAGGAGGATTTTGTGAGATATTGGTCTTATTATGTAATTCTCTAAATACGTTCATAGGTCCAGATGGCTGGATTTAAAAATAAAATGACTAAATTATCTTTACACACATTTAAAGTCCCCTGTTAATAGCCAGGTATATCCAAATATTATATAGGGAAGAATTGATGTACTGCTGTAGACTAAAGGGAAATTAATTTTAAGGGCTCTGCTTGTGTAATAAAACAGTGGAGAAGCATTGAGATTGCAGGAATTGGGACACTTTTGTGCAAAGTCTTCTCAAACAGAGCTTGTTTGGAGGCCGGATGATAATCTTTGTGTTCTGCTTTCTGATATAAGAGTGAAGTACCCTAAAAAATGCATCTGGCACACACAATGTAGCCTTGTGTTACTGCAGTGCCTGGTGATGTGTAAGAGCCTTGTGAGCAGGGTGAGTCTGGCTTGGAGATCACGTTGTTAAAAGTGAGAACCCGTTTGTGTTTGTCACTTTTTATGCTGCAGTAAATGTTGGCTGCTGGTGAGCAGCCTGAGTGCTGCCCTCACTGAAGCCATGTAGAAAATATTTAAATAGAGCATAACAATTTCTCTGTGTGCTGTGGGGACAACAGAGACGGACTTGCCCTCCCACGTCATTCCAAGCATGGTGCTTCTGACCTTCCTCCCCAGGGCCAGTGTTCCTTAATAAGTATAATAGAGCCCTGTTCAACTCTTTCTTCTCCAAATAAGCACCCATAAATGGGAGATTTGTCCTCAAAACACTCAATAGAGCTCATGATACTCAGAACACAAGTTTTAAAGGGAGTGGTTTGTTCTTCTGAGGTCAGCGTGGAAAACTTTGGCATCTGTTGTATCCAACCATGCTTTTATATTTGGCTTTTCCTGCCCCTGTGCAATTATTTGACTTCTCTTTTTTGGCATGGCTGGAGTAAAGCTCTGTGAGTGGAGATAAGGGAGGAAGGAAGACTGTGGAGAACACGCCTTGTCACAGGGGCTCAGAAAGCTCTCTGGGGATCACTCTGAACTGGAAGAGGACCTGGTATCCTCCATAAGCCTGCTGTGTGCCATCGTCACAGACACGGTCGGGCTTAGGTCTCTGCAATGTCCTTTGTGGTTAATGTAGCCTATTGCCTCCTCTTCCTCCCCCTCCCTTCAGGCCATGTCTGAAGTGCTTCTCTTGCTTTTACAAAGTTGATGCCTGAGATGGAGCAGAGTGCCAATTTGATTGAAGTGATTAAAGCTGTACACAGAATGCATAATTAACCTTTGGCCGGGCTGTCGGGGGAGCTGATGCATGCAGCTGATAGCGGATCCATCCGTGGCAGCAGGCGTATGTTATGGGACTTTTTTTTTTCTGGACAACTTTAATCGCTAGAGATAAAGAGCCAGGAGAGAGAGATCAGGGCTGTATTAATCCTCTCAATGGCTTTATAATTTCCCCACTATTCTGCTGCTGGTAATCAAGAAAAATAATGCTGGTTTAATCCTGGATGCCAAGGTCAATCATCCCTGAGCCTTTTGATAGGTAGGATGTCATTATGAAAAGATTCTTAATGAAAGTAATTTTCCTGGAATTCTTTGGGGCCGAGGTTACGCGTGTGATTTCTTGTTGACGGTGGAAGAATATTTCATGACTGGAGTCATAATTGACCTATTTTGATCATTTGCTAGTAGCCAGTTAGGGCAGCAGGATGACCAGAGCAGACCAAGGCTGCTCCTGGGATCTGCTATGGGAGAAGTGCCACCACAAAGGCTCCTTTGGGATTAGCAGGTGGACAGGAGGACAGAAGGACTGTGACAAGTAATGGTTTGAAAACATGTCTGTTACCATAAGCCGTCCTGGGGTCCTATCAAACATGACCGTGCAGTGTTGCTTCAGATCCATGTTTTCCCTCCAAGACCGTGCAGCAATCTGTTGGGTGCCGCCATGGCCATGATGTGCTGGGCAGACACCCAAGTTGTAGAGATGCTCAGGGACCCTACAGTGTGTATTCTGGTGTATTTTGTCACAGCTCTGATTCTCAAAATACACTTCAGAAATTGGGTTCTTTCTTGCTGTTTCTGAACATTTATACATTCCCATTGGCTTTAAATGGAAGGCTTCATGGTTCAGATGCTATGGATTGCAATGCAACCCAAAAAAGAAAGTCACAAGTTAACAGTTCCTAACTGATGCTCCTAGAAGAAAGGGTTTGCTCTGTAGTGAGCAAAAGTGTCAATATCCTCTGCACATTTCTTAACTTCAAGATGTTATCAACCATGAATGTGAGAAGCAAGAAAACAGAATAATCTCATAGGATTAACTGAAACGTTGGCTACAGGGACAAAATTGAAAACCCCCTAACACTTTTTTCCTAATATAGCTGATATGTTTTCTCATGAGAGCAGCCCACTGTTAACGTTAACTTTTGTACAAGTGTCAGCTCTGCCTTTTTAGCACTTCTAGACTTCAGTCTCAGTGACAGACTTATCTTTCACCATTTCTAATCTTGAAAGCACTGCAGAATTAAGTTAAATGTGGTGCTAAGGAGCATTACTCAGAGCATTGGCTTTTGAAACGTTCACTATGTCAGCTTTCAGAAAGCACCTAAAAAACCTTTTCACCTTACGTAGGTCTCTCCAAAAATAATGCCTCTAATTTATTTCCATGGAAACTACAAGAGAGCACAATAACACTATTTTATAGAGCAAAATTCTAAGCTACAAAACTCTATTTTTCTACGTGGTCACCACCATTAGCTCTGCATTTTTGCCAGCAATGAACAAGAGGCAGCGTGCTGAGCTCATAAAAATCTGCACCAGCAGAGGTGTACCACTGTTGCTGCCATATCACCAATACACCTCTGACACTGTGGGCCAAAATAGTAAAATAGGAGGCATTACTTTTGGAGCAGCCCTTGTGTGTGTCTATGTAAATCAAAAATAAAAGGAGGCTCATTTAATACAGCATGCCAGTTTCCCTCAGTGCTAAATTTACACAGAAAAAAAATATTAAATGCAACACAAAAGCAAGCAAACAAGCAAACATAGAAGTAGAACAGCATAAAATTCCATGTTATGACTTTTGCTTAATCCATGGAATGCCAAGAATTCAAAGGAAGTGGCTTTTTCTTCCCAGCTCTTTTCTTCCTGACGCTACGGCATGAGAGCTGCATCCATGAGGCACTGTTCTGCCCCTTGCTGTTTGTGAGCAAAGCAGTTGGCTTAGCAAGGCTGAGGTGCTCAATCAAGTCGCTAAGTATAAGCTCTCAAGGTTTAGGTGACAAACCTTTTCTTCCTGGGAATCTTACATTTATAATATCGGCCTTGCATAATTTGATTCTTTCTGAAGAGGATGAGGAAAGCTGTCAGTTCATGCAGAGACAGTTATATGCTCCAAGCCATTGGAGTTTAGAAAAAAGAAAGGTTTTGGAGTGATACAGTAATATTCAGATGTAACAAAAAAAACCAGGTAGTTATTCTGCATAACACGTTTTGAATGCAATGTTTTGTGAGTCGCTTGTATTTTAAATGAACCAAACTGTAGGAGTAGCTGAAATATTTATTGTGTCTGATTATAGCTAGACCATAGCCCTTTTATTTTTTAAATGATGCACCTCTTATTGTCCATATGCTCTTATATAAGAAACTAGGTACTGGAAATATTTTTTTCCCCTGTACGTGTATCTTTTATGCATTTGTTCTGGAAAATGAAATGAATGTTTGCAATAGTTAGGATCACACAGTGCATGCAGTTCAAGCCCCAAACAGCATGCCATCTTGGTTTGATTTGCTGGGTTTGGTGTTGCAGCACCTTAAGCTATAAAAAATGTATGCGTCCTGAAGTCCAAACTCATTTCCAGTGCAGTGCAGAACTGCACCGAGCAGAAATGGTAGCAGCTCAGTCTGGGTATCGCAATTCTGGTGAATGACAGAAAGGAACTTAATTATTACTGCTTCATTCATTGAAATTTCTCTCCTTAGCTATGCTATTCTCACTTTCTTCCCCGCTGAGAAACAAATACTACTGAAAACCAGGCTGCTGGTTTACATACCCAGCTCCAGGAGGAGTTTTACTTAAGGCCAGAAGTGCCAGTCGCTTGTTAATTCCCTAGAAGTTCCTGCGAAGTGCCAGAGGCCAAGACTATCGTTGCTAATCTAATTGATTTGTTTTGTTTTAATAACAAAACAAAAACATGTTACTGTTTTCCCATGGAGTTCTCATTGCTTGTGAGAACTGCGAAGACGAGCTGTCTGAACATGGCACAGGACAGGCAGGGATTCTTCAATAATTAATAGACAGTCAGGCAACCAGTGAGCTTTTCTTGTCTCACTTTCAACCTGGAATGTGGGTTATAATGAAGAAAGAATGTTACTGGAAGAGAATGTTGCTGTAAGGTCATGTTCTCTGGCTAGATAATGTTGAGGTGAAAGGATATTTCTGAAATAAGGCAAAAAATGTTGATTCTGGCAGTATGAAACTGAGCGAGCGATACAGCACTCCTCATTTTGTCTGATAACTCCTGATGCAAACTGATTAGTAATTAAGTCTGTCATTACTGTCTTGCCTGAATTAGGAGGGCTAAAAGGAGCCACGATTATGCTGCATTCAAGAGGAGGATGGGCAAATATAAAATAAAAATCACGTTTTCTCTGCTTTTATAAGGGAATGCATTTTTACAAGCAGTCAAGTTTCTAACAGGTTTGCAGCTTGTTTTTACTTTCCAGAAGTGAATAAAGGTCACACATCAGCACCCTGGTGATCAGAGGGGAATTAAAAGTCATGGAGACACGGGGTGGGTGAGGCTGAGGGCAGCTCTGGAGCCCATGTGGCCCAACCCCCAGGAACAAGGTGCTCAGCTCCATGTCTAGCTGGCTTTGGGGCTTTGCCAGCAATGGAGACTTCACAGCCTTCCTGGACAACCTTTCCAAGTGCTTGGCCCCTCATGCTTTAACAGAGTTTCTTGTTTTTCTTGCCCCTTGCCTATTTTTTCTCACTGGATTATCAATGAGAAGATAATATCAGTTTACAGTCGTTTTCTCTGCAATTTGTTTTGAAGGCAGTGGATGAAGCTCCCATTCAGAGCAGCCTGAAGCCAACACTGTGCTTGTTTTCATATTGCCATCACGTGCCAAAGTCAGCTCCTCCATAGCCTGGATGTTATTGGCAGCATTCAGCATTAAATCCAAAAAAGAAACATAATGAGCTGTGGCCTGCAGAGTAGTTATGTTGGATAATTGCACTAATAGACACTGTGGATTTCACAAAGGCTTTTGCAGATGAAAATATAGGGCACATTAGTGAATAAATCAATGGCAATGCATTAATAGACTATGTCTCTGTTCTCCATTTACTCAGGGAAACTATTTGATAATGCCATTTTGTTCAGTATATCATTTCAAAACAATAGAGGTTTCATCACAGTTATAATGACTTTGATGAAACATCGTAGGAATGGAAGGCTTGAAGTCTGACTGCTGATGGAATTTGGGGATTTTGGTATCTGTGAAGATGGTTCCATTAATGCTGAGTATCCCAAAAGCAGCGTAACGTTTAGATCAGTTTGCTGTGTGAGATCGTCAATACAACGGAATAGACATATAAAGCCTGTGAAGTTGGGCCAATAATAGAGCAAGGAATGTATACTTTTATACACTTAAAACTTTATGTATCTGGTATAAAGTGATCTGAGTTCAATTTACCTGTCAGTGTTTGAGTAAGTAAAACTGGGGTAGATCTGAAAGCTGAAGCAATTAAAGTACTAATATTTTCTTTGAATTTAAATAGCACTCATCATCCAAGGATCCCCAAAGCAATTTACTGTTATTAATAATAAGGCCTGATTCATATCTAATGCTTTTCATCAGTATTCCTCAAAAGTCTTTACCAAGGTGCATGTCATTAATTCCAATATCAAAATGAGGAAATTGATGCACGGAAAGATAAAAGTGATTAGCCTAAGATCACTTAGTTAGAATCAGTGGCAGAAACAAGGTTAGAAATTGCATTTTGTAATTCCCAGTCCCGTGCTCTTCTCACTTAGCAAAATTGACTTCTATACAACACAAGGATAATTATTTTATAGAATTTTTGAGAACTGTGTCAAATAATTTCTGTTAAAAATACCTCGGTATCTGTCATCGTTAGGAGACAGTGGTGAAATAAATTAAAGCAAAAGCACTTAACCAGTGAGGATCAATTCTGATCTGTTTGCTGAAAGATGATTATCCACAGTGCCTGTGACCTGATCTGGGTAATAAACTTCATCCTGGATGATCAGTGAAATCTGAGCACGTGATTTGTTAGAATGCGTTACCTTGAGACCACTGCAACATTTCAGAGAGAGCATTCGTTTCCTCCTTGACCTTTCTTTCTGATCCAGTAACGCCTAGCACTTAGACCTTACTATGGAAGTGGTTAATCACAGCCTCAACTTAAATATATACATACATGCTTAAAGACAAGAGTGAGTGTTGAAGACGAATTTCAATGTAAAGAAAATACTTTGTGATAGACCATCAAATGAATTGTGGATACCACAGCTGGTGCAATGTCCACAGAGCATTGCACAGTGTATCTTGATCCTAGGGAGAAAAGACAGATCTTGCTTTATTTTCTCTCAGCAGAAAGCAGTAGTCTACATGCAGATAGTATTCCTTGAGTTTTCAAGCTGGGGATAGCTATTTTTGGTGACATAGAATTACGCTCTTTCCTTGGTAGTTTGCTAATATGAATGTGTAATAGAATATCTGTATTTTCAGAAATTATTTGAGTCAGCTAATTTTTTTTGTAATGCATTTCCTTTCCCTCATTTTTTGTGTTGCTGGACTGCATTGATTGGTACCAACCAATTATAGGAGAAAAAGATATTTCCAAGTTCATCACAGTGCTATTTACTTGCAAGAGACAGCTAGCACATAGTGAAGCTTTTTGGCAGAATCTAAGCACTACATTGGAAATTACAGGGCAGAGGACATAAAACAGAAGAATAAAAAGCAAGAAATTACCTAATGCCTAAAGAAAGGCATCAGTGACGAGAATTTTTATGGGTGTAATTCCCATCAGTGTTAATGAGAATTGTTGATATTAAACTCATTTCTATCCTCTGCCTTCCCATTCACTATACACATCACCTTAGGTTGAAATTGCAAAAAGTGAATAAATTATTGGGGAAGATCTCCTGTGCTCTTGAAGTGTTCGCATTTTTGTGAAGATTTACAAGCAATTTATTTATTCTTTTTAATCAATACAAATAAGGAAATAATTACCACTCCAGCTGCAAATTTTTCAGATAAAGGTCCCATTTTAATGCGTCATGATGATGAAGGCGCAATGTATCAGGGGGCAGCAATATGAAAATATTAATGTTAAACCTTTTGGGCAAGAGGTCTCTCCATTCAGGGGGCTGCAGTCTGCGCCCGTTCTCTATTGACCCCAGGCTGGTTGGATCTGACAGTAGAAACTCAGATAACAGCAAGGAGGTTTCAGCCCCAATCTCATCTTCCACCATAATTCTTCTCCCCTGGCCATCTGCTAGGATCCACACACAGAGGTGATTTTTTCTGCAGTATCTCTATGCTAGGACCTAGTGCAGCCATCCTGTTGGCTCCTTGGTGGTGTTAGTATGACTCACATTCAGGAAGATGTTGATTTCATGGCACTACCCATCTTTAGTACAAATATTCAAGCCTTTTGTAAAGATAACAAAGAAGTTACCTCAGATAACTGAGTGAGGTGATGCTCTGGATAAAACTGTGCAAATAGCTCCTGCAGTGAGCGTGCCTTTTTCATGTGTATATAAGAGGTTCTTCAAGGCATGATGATTCTGGATGTGATGTCTCTATGTAGGTTGTACAGCAGGCAAATATGAGAATGGAAAGAATAAGAGGTGAGAAAACATCACTGAAAAGTAGGCTGAAAACTGCCTGAAGGGTTTGGCTGATGTAAGGAGGACAGCAAGGCTGGTTCTCTTGCACCAGCTTAGCTTGATTATTCCTGTTAATTTGATGTTTGATGAAGAATGTTTTTGTACTAGCTGTGGTTTGAGGTCCGGCAGTTCCAAGGACAGGTAGATCTTGAGCAGTGTGCATACATTTTGTCTACAGGGTGAGAATCTGGGATGTGATTCTGCTATGTGACCCTGTATAAGACTAGGTCATATTTTTTTAAATTTTTGAATACAAGTCACTGCCATTCAGTTGATACCCTAAGGAATACAGAACGAACCAAAATTTCTATGGGGATTCTGCCCCATTCCTTGTAAACCTGACTGTTGAAGTAAACTTACCGCAGTGAAATAGAAGATCGGAAAGCAGGGGTGGCTGGAGGATGGCTTTTGTTTTCATGCTGCTGAGGTGCTTTTGTTCAGCAAATGTTCTTAAGAAACAAGACTCACCTTCACCCTGCTATTTGTTTGCCTGGGGTGAAGTCATCCTTGTTAACATCCCTGAAAACTGCTGCTCCTTGCTGGCAGGTCCCCTGGTCCCTCCCCTACCCATCACTGCCACAGAGTGCTCCTAATTGACATCCTAGCCTTTATCCCGTACAGATTTAATTTGGGGGATTTTTGGTTAGCATTTGGAAACTCCAGTAGCTCACGTGAGCTCCAGAACAGAACAAATACATGGTTATTAAGCCAAGGTGGTTTCTAAACAGAAAGATATAGTGTATGCGTTTGGGTGCTGGGGAGAAACATAATGCTTGGGGATTCTCCAATCAGCGGAGCAGCAAATGCTTGCAGGTTGCTGTGCCAGGCTGTGCAGATGACAACACCAGCTCCAATGAAACCTCGCCACCATCGTTTGTGGAAATCCTGATTACAAATTTCTACACGAAGCCCTTGCTGTGAACATTCATAGATTAAACTAGACAGCTCCTTTTCGAGTTTTACTTCATCTTTGCTGTGTTTGCTCCTGGGGCCATCTACAGCACATTTTCTGAGATTTAGAGAAAGAGTGAAAAATTACAGTGTATGTAGTGCCATAGGAACATCCTTCAAGATACTGATTTTGTGAAAAAGGGGAAAGGACAGAGTGAAAACCAGTTTAGTGATAATTGTAACCACAACATTTTTCAATCTTAAGGCTATTGATTGTGTCCTTGAACCAGCGGTGATTGTTTTTATGAAGCTTTATGTTAACCATTAAAGCTATTTTAATATTTCTCTCTCTAATTAGATTCTTCTGGAGATGGCAATTAAGCAAAAGGCTTGCAGTCCGTTATATTGATGTTAGATCAAAGTCTTGCAACAGTGCTGAAGTTAAGGGTTGCCATCAGCGCTAATCTAAAACTTACATGCATTATTTAATGTTTGGTTTGTGTATCACTTGTTATCCAGAATTGCCCTAACCATGCTACAGGTTTATATATAGGGGATGTTTTACCTTCCATACTGTACAGTGCAGGTACTTTTGTGATCATATTTTTAGTGATCAGGCTCCTGACAAATTGCACAGTAGCTCAAGGGATGAAATGAAAGAAGGTTCTGTATCTCACTGAATTGTGTGTGGACTTTTAAAGAGCTGCGCAGTATTGAAATCTTTACAATACTGTGAAATTATTTCAAAAGCAGAGTTGAACTGGACCTTCTTATCTTTGTCAGTGATGTTATTAAGTAAAATACATATCAAAGTAGTCTGTAAGACAACCTTTACTTTTTATGAATCTAGAAATAAGATAAGAAAACGGTTAGGATCTTTCCAGCAGTGTTCATCTGGGAAAGAAATGTTACTCTGTTATGGCTGCTGGCCAAAACCTCGCAGCGAACAGGCTGAAACAGTGACCTGAGTTGGTCATGAGAGTGAGAAGCAGATTCTCTTTCCTCCCCGGGCACATCAATTCAAAGCTGTGGCTTCAGCTGGGTTCTGAGAACAGAAGTGTGCAAGGCCTCTCTGAGCACCTCGGGGAGAAAATTCCATATTCACTTCAGGATGCTGGCAATGCTGAGAGCATCAGGCAGCAGAATCGGGGCTGTAGCAGTGCTGAGAGAAACACATCACTTTGTGCTGCTCTGAGAAATCAAAATAGTTTTGTTTCATTGCAAAAAGCCACCTATGCAACCTGTATCTGATCTAATAACCAAACATTAAAGACAGATTTTTTTTGAGCAAGTCCATCTTTTTCTGTTTTGACTGTAGTGTTTTTAAATTAGTTTTTACCTGAAGGGTGAAGAAGCTTAAAAAGTCATTGAGTGTTATATTTGTTACTCTAAACACATCTCTGTTCAGCATAATGAGGGTTTGGCTTTCTCACTGTGCAAATTTGCCCACTGTATTGAGTGCACATTTTCAATCTTGGTAATCAAAATGTTGATTCTTCTTCTGTTCTGAGATGTAGTTGTACTTTCTTCTTATTCTGTGGTATTTATTGGTTAGTATTAGATCAAAGTTAAGCTAATTTTCCTGTTTATAGGCACTTGTAAGGTATATTCCCTAAATTATATGTCTTGTACCTACACGAACTAGGTGATAAAATTTCTTTGAAAGCAAAACAAGAGAAGTTAGGTTTAAAAATTAAAAAAAAATTAAAAAATAAAAATCCAGAAGCTGAATTTCTATCCAAGAATGTGAATTTTTCCTAAAAGCAGCAGTGGAAGAACTGTTTCCTTTTGTGCTGCGGGGGAATGCCAGGCGCCGTGTGCCTGCCTTGCTGGCGCTGTGCTGCATCAGCAGCTTTGTGTCTGTGTTCTGCAATTCTGCACATTGTTTGCTGGATTGTTTTTTCTTACATCTTTAAAGACAGACAAAACAGAAACAGAATACCATACTGTGTTGGTACAGCAATAGCGTTTCATAGTCACCTCTTACATAAAAATTGTTTCATAAGCAGTTGAAAGGCACCCAAATTGTTCTCCCGCCTACAAAGGGTGATGTCTGTTGTCTGGTGAACCGACTTGGCAAGTAAAATATCTGCATGTGATAAGGCCAGTCAGCATCATTAAAATATAAGGCTGTAGGAATGAAAACTTTTGACTCCTTGGGTTTTTTTATGTGTTGTATAATGGAGGTGTTCCAGTAAGTCTTTCCATATTAGCTCGGCCACATTTAAACTCTGATAATTGGTTTGTTAGTTGTTTTTGCATCCATTTCAAAACTGCAGTCCTGGATTTCAGCCTTTTCCAAGCACATGCTTTGGTGCATGTTTATTTTTGTAACCTTTTATGCTCCTTTTGCTTTTCTCAGTACCCCAACACTGAACTAAGGATATTTAATTTTATTAAATAGAGGCATTTCACACGATCCTTTATTCTATTGCTATTGCTCACTTCCAACAGTACTAGCAGTGGTAAGTTCCTTTGATGCTCTGGTGCTTATCTTCATCTTGACAACTTCAGCTGCTTTGACACCATCCTCACTTGATTTCTCATCAATCTAATCGTCTTTTCAGAGAACCCCCACCTTATCCCTATTTCAGCTTTCTTGGGGTATCTTTTTTGCCCTCCCTCTTAATCTCTTTGATATGTATCAACTATTTATCAACCGTGTTTGACAACTCAGATTTATCTTGCTGTAGCAGTCCTCCAAGATCCTGCCACACCTCTTCTTCCTCTCATTCTTTTCAATTCCCCCAGAGAACACAAACATGCTGCTTGTCCCAAGGGATGTCATTGCCTAGGAATTTTCTTTGTCATCTTTCTAGGTCCTCACGTTTACATTGTATGTATTATTTAGAAATTCCTCTTACTTAATACTTCTGTGATACAGCCTTTTCAATAAATCTAAAAGTCATGTCCAAGCTCTCATCAACTCATATTTCAATTACTACAATGTCTTTTTTTATTTATATTTTAATATAAAGAACTATAGTTTTACCCTGATTGCACCGCATCAAAACACTGCTCTTGGCCATTGCTTACACTCACAGTTTGTGTCCTGCAGTTGTCTTCCACAGTCCCACTTTTAAGGTGGATATGGCCCCTTTCTCATCCCCATGGCAGCCAGAGAGAGATCATCTCCCAGCTCCAGTCAGTCATTTTCCAGCTCACTACCTTCTGGTTCTGGTTTTGAGCAGGCACACCTGTTTTCACTCATGTACTGCTCGTGATTTGCACTCAGGGAACAAATTTATGCAGAGCTGCCTCATTATTACTGCAAAATGCCTCTTGGAAGTGTTTCTGCCTTGGGATCACAGAATCACAGAATCACAGAATTGCAGGGGTTGGAAGGGACCTCCAGAGATCATCGAGTCCAACCCCCCTGCCAAAGCAGGTTCCCTACAGTAGGTCACACAGGTAGGCATCCAGGCAGGTCTTGAACATCTCCAGAGAAGGAGACTCCCCCACCTCCCTGGGCAGCCTGTTCCAGTGCTCCGTCACCTCACTGTAAAGAAGTTCTTGCGCATGTTTGTGCGGAACTTCCTATGCTGCAGTTTCCAGCCATTTCCCCTTGTCCTGTCTTGTGGGATGCCCACAAGAAACTCTGAGCATGATCCAGCAGTTAACATGCTGTCAAATGCAGTTGAATACTGCTTTCTTGAGTGGCCGTATCAGCTTTGGGAGGGGAACTTCCATCTGCAGTGCACATGTACTGCAAGATCTTTGGGATAGGGGCAGTCTGTTCCATTTGGTTGGATGAGCTGCTGACATCGTGAAAGTCTGGTCCATGCCCTTGCTGAGACTGTGCTGGTTTAAGTCTGTGCTGTGCCTTTAGCAGGAATTTCCATGTTTTGGAAAGAACAGCTAAGAAAATGTCTCATCTATATACAGCTCGCTTTCCATCAAATCCATTAATCATCTAATAGCTCATTCTCTGCAAATCCCACCAATACAATTTCTGTGTTGTTTTAGGCTGGTGATTTAAATGAAGTCCCATCTGTCTTTGCATTCTCACGTTCCTAAAGCCTTTCTTTCCCTTTTTAATCTAGTGTCCAAAAAAGGCTAGTTGTGCTACTTAATGCTTTGAATTTATTTTCTTTATCTGTAAACGCACCTACTTCTTGGTACTTTGTAAGTTTTAGTACAGATCTAATTTTTTTAGGTTACAATAATTTCATAATAATTTTTAGCTTGAGGACTTTGTGCTGTGCATTTGTAGCTGCCAAACCGACATAACCAAATCTTAACAGTTCCAAAGGAGCTATTACAGTCTGTTGGGTAATTAAAAGTTAAATGGAATGTTGAGAAGTGATCCATAAGTCAGACTGGCTGATTTCTTAACTTTTGTAGATTTAAGTCACTCAAAACGATGCTATCTTTTTTAAAGTGGTTTCATATTGTTTAAATCACCATGAAGCCAAATTCAGCCTGAATATGGAAGATGTGAAGCTTTCTTGGTTTCATGAACTTTCTCTATATTATTTTTATCTCATGAAACACTTCCACACTTTTATTCCACCGAGCTCATAGTAGAGAAGATATTTTATGTGGAAATTCCTAAGGAATGTGACCCAGCTTACTTGGCTCTAACAGCCCTACAAGGACACAGTGAAGATATTGGACTTTGCTTTGCTGTGATACAATGCAGACACAGCACAGGCATTTAGGAGCATTCCCTATGCAGTTCCAGAGTATGCCTCAGACTTGGGATGGGCTGTGAATTCTGTGGCTCAATCTAGCTCCAGCTGGCTGTAGCACTAAAAGCTATGTTTGTTGTAAATCTATGTTTCCATAGATATTAAAGCATTTCTTTTGGTGACAAAATCTTATTTTGAAGCTATATGAGAGTATGCAATAATCTGATCTGTCCTGCAAATAACAGGTCATCATATTTTGCTGAGATAGTGAGCTCAACGCGAAAGTACTTTGGTCTGTCAGTGGTTAGTTTGGAATGTGTCACAGGAAGAAATCAAGAGAACCAGAGTACATCTAAGGACCCTCCAAGGAAATAAAGTAATTATTCCAAATTTGTGCTACAGATTCTATTGTTGCAAAGACTTCGGCTGATTGTTGCTTGCTTTTATTTAAGTCAGTTTAGGTAGAAGTTTGTGCTTTATCAGTGCTTGGGCAAGGGATTAGAACACTGAAATTACTGTTTCCATTTGCAAAAATCAAATTTAAAAGAAAATTGAGGTCTGTTGGAAGTTAACTTTCCAGCTGTTCTTTTTTGACCAAGAAAACACAAAGGTATGGAAATAGAACGTGTTGCAAACACATCCTCTTTAGAAGAGCTGTCTCAGGGGATGAATGAAGGGTAATCCTGGTAGCAGCAAAGAAAAATTGATCTTAATACTATCACAGTTGCAGTTGCCACCTTAGCAATATTAAAGCTTGCTGACAAATTAGTGAAGACCTCCAAAAGAAGAGAGAAGGGACTTTGAGTGGTGCAGCATAGCAGGTTAAATACGGTCCTGCAGTTGTTCAGCCAGCTGATTGTTTCAGCCACATAATATAATGTGGATGGTATATGCAGCTGTGAAATCTTAATTCTACTCTATTAAATCTAATTCCTAACTTCTTTGGGAATAAAAAAGTACCTTTTTAGAGAGCTTGCTTAGGATTTCTTTCTTTTAGTCAATTTTGGAGAACTGCTAGCTGTTGCCTAACTTAAATCTCCCATTCATGAGTTCTTACTCCTACAGCTCTACTTATCCTAACTAAGCAACTCTTGCAGGCTGTTGTCAGTTCATTTTATGGACCTGTCTTAACTCTACCTGGTGGAGGGCCACATCATTTCTTTTTATTGATTCTAGAGTCCCCTGAGACGTGCTCACCTTGTAATTCAGCAGTAAGTGCTCTGCAGCTCCATCAGGGTTCCCACAGAACAACCTATTTGTATTTTATTAGTCTGTGTTAAGCTCCATATTTTTGCTGATCCATAGGTTGGACACTTCAAATAAGCTTCATGGCAATGCTGCCAGAACTGTACCTGACAGGCATTTTTCAACATGTCCAGAGCTAGCTTGGTTTAGTATCACTTCAGACAGCTACTCTAGCAAAAAGTATGCTGCAACACAAGCTACCAGTTAGAGAATCCATATTTCAGAATATAACGATGTTAGGTGTGTATTCAAACTTGTTAAAACTCTCTTTGGCTGTAACTGCATTTAAAAATGGTTCCAGCCACAGTTACAAGCCCCAAAGGGATCAAGGCTTTGCTGTCTCCTTCCTTCAGGACAGCACACTCTACTTGCTTCTCGAGTTCTTGCTAGGCTACAGAATAAATGGTGAATTAATCTTCTGTGACCGAGAGAAACTTATGGAACATGAAATTTAGAATGCTGTCCAGACCCTTTCAAGGAGGCTTCCATCTCTTTCAGACCTCAGGCTCTAGAAAATTGAACCAAAAGAATATATGCTGTACCTCTGCCAGAACTCCTGTTGTTAACTATTTCTCATCCTTTAATTTCTCTGAGTCAGTAACCTGGTATGATGCACTCCAGTGTTTTGTTCAGAAACCTGCTCTGGGGGGTGCTGCGCCTGAACTGCCAGTCACCTTCAGGGATGGGGCTGTGACCTTGCAAGCACACTTATCTGAGACTTCAGTTTCAGCAATTTCTAATCCCTGTGTCTACATTATTTTCCTTTCCCTAAGTTGATCCCCTGGCAAAACTGTTTGTTTAGATGGGGAGGGATGATCTCAACAATAAATTAGCTTGTCTAATTCTTCGGTCTTCCTAATTGCAAAAGTTGTAATTTTAAACCTGACTGGTGGTATCAGAAGGCCAACTGCATGCTGTGAGGTGGGTCAGGACCTGCAAATTCCAGCATCTGAATTTGACCTTTGGCAATTGACTCTGCGCGGT
Source organism: Lagopus leucura (assembly GCF_019238085.1). Lineage (NCBI taxonomy): Eukaryota > Metazoa > Chordata > Aves > Galliformes > Phasianidae > Lagopus > Lagopus leucura. Next base: position 3,648,201 of record NW_024962257.1, read on the forward strand.
TTTATTCCCCATCTTTTCTCCTTAATTGCAGTTGCAGCTGTGTCTAGCTGCTATTACAAGGAACTGAATTAGAAAAATGAAAGGAGCTATTCCATGGTGCTTTGGCTCTAGAAGTAGCTATTTAACCCTGTGATTTTGTTAGAGCCATGCATGAAATCTATGCCTCTGATGTCTCTTCTGTCATATGTGCTTACTGTGCTGAAAAAGAGCACTCTCAATGATAAAGGGAAAGCTTCAGAATTGTGATAATTTTGACACATCATTACTATGATTGACATGATAAATAAGTCAGGTCATAAGGAATAATGCAGTTCTAAATCCCCAACCACATAAGCTTGCTGAGAGGGAAAAAAGGGTCTATTAAATTTTCTGTATAGAGATTGCAGTCAGCGGTGCATAAACAATACATTCTCTAACAACCTGTTCATTGCTCAAGTTGTTATTGGCAGGCACTGTGGCATTTCTGCAGTCATTAAAAGAAGCTATCACTATTAATCTCCAGTCTCAAGGCAGGTTTAACCTGAAACTGATCATCAAATAATGCTAACATATATTTGTGCTTTGTTGAATGTGCCCTTTCATCTTTGGATGCCTTTTTTGTGATATTGTAAGAAAGGCTGAGAATTCTTACCCTCATTACAAAATTCATCTTTTTCCCCTAAATCAGGGGTATTCATGAAGGGAGGAGTTTTTATAAGGCTATGCAGCTCAATGTATGCATTCCCCACTTCAGGATGCCGCTTATTCTCTGATTCTCTTAGCTCTTGATCAAGTTGATTAGAAAATAAAATCCCTAAGACTGTCCAAATAGGTACATATCTATGTGTATGTGCCATGAGACAGCTTACTCTGAGCTCTAGCACTGGTCAGACAATAACTCAGTAGCCAGAAGTATAACTGGGGATATAAGGGAGAGTATCTAGAACAAATTCACGTAAATACTTCTGCCTCAGGAAGAACAGCAGTTTCATGGATTGAATCATATCTTCAAAGACACGTCAAAGGATAATGTATTAACTGATATCATATTTACTGCACCCCTTTTCTTTCAACTTAATCCCAGGCTGTGGATACATCTGTAGGTACAAGACTCCTGGGAATGGGCAGTTGTACACATGAATTCATCAGATTGTTTCCTAAGAAAATGGTCCTCGAAAAAACTAAAAGAATGAAAAACATTTTCACTCACCTTCTCTTTCTCTTCCCCTTCCTCAATGAAAATTACATTTTCCTCTGGGAAATACAGGAATCTGTCACCATAGACAAATGGGAAACTGTGTTTCATAAAGGTTACTAGGAGAAAATTCAATTTATTTTTCATTCTTTCTAAAGAGATAGTCATATCCTGTCTCGAATATCCCTTAACATCCTCTCAGAAATGGAATGACATCTGTCGTTTAAGCTCTCTAAGTACTCTTGTCCCAGTTCCAACTTTCAGTTGTGGTAATCGAGTGATTAGGGAGAAACAAACTCACCCTAAGTTACATCCTCAGAAGCAATTTCTATGTGCAAATGGAAAATCTGAATTCCTACCCAGGAGCCTTCTCTGATATAAACTATCTTTGAGTCATGTAGTGCCACTGGTATACACAGCTCACCACAACCACACCAGTAGCACTGTCCATCTCACCTGTTATATCCAGCATGCTCACCCAACTGCTGACAGCGAAGTGCTCAGAAGATAAGCAAAGCTATAGCAGCTTCCCCAGCATCTCATTTCACTGTTTTGGTTTGTAGTCTATTGCTGATGACAATGACTGGCACAGGCTGGGAAAATACATTTAAAATGAATGCTTTGGATCCGGATTTTCTCTTTTTATTTGGACAAGAATGCTCTTTGGGGCAGGAGACACTGCTTGCTGTTGGCTGCCTTGTGTCAACCTGAGGCATTCTCAGTGCTCAGGTAACGGTCTGCTCATCACTGGCAGATCCACAGTGCCAAAGTGGGAGCAGCCTATCGCCAGGAGCTCGGGTCAGCAGGGCACCAACACAAGGTGTGAAGTATAGGGGCATACCTGAAAAGCAGCTCAGTAACCCAGAGCTCCCAGGCAGCTCCTGAGTCAGCGCAAAGAAACCCTGTGTGGGATTTCTTACAGCTGTGCCTCAAGCAGCTCTCACAGCTGAGCTGTTTGCCCACCACTCAGCCCCACGGTCACACAGCTGCACTGTGTCAGTGCTGAGCTCAACTGCAGGCAGCAGCACCCAAGGGGGAGCAGCAGGTCCAGCTCTGGGCTGTTGGCAGTGCTGGCTATCTTCTGTCAAGGCCCAGTGCTCTTCTAGCCACTCCATAGCAGCCAGTAGTCGATTTAGAGTGTTTGATCCTGACTACTGCTTTATTAGTGGGAAAACTGGGGAGGGGAAGAGATACTGCAGGTATCTTGGAAGAACTTGGCTCATGTGCCTGAGAACAGCAGCCAGTCCCTCCCTCCCCAAGCACTGGTACAGCTCCATCTCAGCTTATGTAGCAGAGAAGTCAGTCCCTGCTCCCAGCAGAACTGCATACCCATCAAGTCTGAGAGCTCTGCATGTTTTCTGGCCACTTTTCAATTTGGCTTTTTGTTTTGAAATACATTGAGTATATACAGTTGATCTCCTTGAAAAAGTACAAAAGGAATGGCAGAAAATTGCTGTGGACATTGAGGAGCAGGAAAGCAAATCTGCAATGTAACCTGGTGTTTGAATGGCCTTAACGTACCTTACGATGTAGGCTTTAGACACTCATTTGCAATGCTCGATCCAATGGCAAAAGCTCATTTAAATTGGTGTGAGGATGTGTGCCAGAGTCTGCAGGCAGCTTGAAACAGTAACACTGAGAAATGCAAATTGCCTGCTTTATTCTGTCCTGGCATTGCCAGTGATAAAACCTGGGAGAATACACTGTCTTTTTTTTTCCACATTCAGTCTGCCACTGACCAGAGATGCTGTGAATAACTGCCCCGTCACTGCTGTCTGAAAATTTGCAATAGAGTTTAATTTAGATTGCCATATCACATTAACAAAGCTTTCAACTGAGAACCGAGCTGCAACGGGAGCAGGAGAAGTTGGGGACAGCTTCAGAGCTTGCAAAGTCCCCGTGGGATTGTACAGCATCTCCTTCTGCCAGTTGGAGAGCAGAAAGGAAAAAAAGTTTTCCATCCTATATTTCAGTGCGCACCAAAATGTTGGAGAGATTGTAAGAAACCAGTCAGCCTTTTACCTGCTGCAGCCTTATTTCAGTAGTGTTTGTCCTTGCCTCATTTTCACCGCATGTAAAATGGAGATAATGGTTCCTACATCTTCTGTAGAGGTCTCTGGTGTGCTGGTAGAAGCAGTTATTATTTTTCAAGAGTACTTTCTAATTCTTATGCTTTCCAGTGGTAATAAATTGTACTTTTTAATGGTAGGAGTGAAGGTTTTGTGCAGAGTTATATCAGCTGTTTTAAATGTTCCACTTTGTCTCTTTGCTGGGTTTTACATTTTCTGTATTTGTATGCAGAGACAATCAGGAACAACAGGGGAAAAAATGACATTTGAAAACAGTTGTTTTAAAACATTTTTGGTGGTTCTTCTCATCTGAGCTAAGAAAAATAGATTTTTTTTTTTGAAAGATGCTATTTTGTTCATGATATCTTTTGCATTGGTTATCAATATTAATTATTTTGAGCAGTACCTGTGGTTCATTGTAAAATATACAGTTTTTTATCTATCCTGCCTGTAGTAAGGGAAAAGTTCAACCACTTACCTCTTTCAAAGATGGCTTTGCATATTTTACAGGATTTACAGGAGATTCTTAATGTCTATCGGCAATTTGGTCATTTTTATTCAGCTCATAGCTATAAACCTAAAATTTATGACCAGACAAAAAAACGAGAAATGCAGTTGGGGTGAAAGCCAGCACTTCCAAACCCTTGGGTATGCACTAAAGTTAAGGCTTATAAATCGTTCCATTATTTTTGTTAAAAGCAGAAACCAAAAACAAAGGAACAAAGCAGCCCACCCTCAATTTGTGCATTGTTGCTTGCTGGATTGAACCTAAGTGATAAGCAGTGAAAGTAGCAACCCAAGTTGGTGTGAGTAATAGAGTCATAGGATGGTTTGGGTTGGAAGGGACCTTAAATATCATCTTGTTCCAAGTCCCCTGCGATGGGTTGGGACATGTCCACACCAGACCAGGCTGCTGAAAGCCCCATCCAGCCTGGCCTGACATACATTGCTCTTTTATTGACTCAAGTCCCTGCCTTACAGGGCAAGGAGCCCCAGAGCACTTAGGTTACATAGCCAGGCATGGTGCAGGTACCCACAGATGAGCCCAGGAGGAGCAGCCTCACCTGCATTCCCTTCCAGTGCGGGCTGCTGGCGTGCAGAGAAATGCTTGGAGTGTGAGGAGCCCAGTTTGTGAGTTATGGTGGGCTCCGTTACAAAGCTGCATTAAAGCGTTTTGCTGAAATACCAAGTAATCCTTTTCAAAAGCACTAAATGGAAATGCATTGATTTTTATTTTCTTTCAGCAACGAAAATAGCTCAGGATTATTACTATTTTTAAGAGTGATAGAGAAATGTCAAAAATGCTTCAGTTGTACTTTTATTTTTATACATCACTTCAGGTTTTGCGGAGCTTTTTGTTCTGTATTTTTTCTTTTTCCCTTTCTAGTTAAGGCTTTGGAGGCAGCAGAGAGGGAGGCTTGTTTGGCTTTTTCCTAAGTGCAGTTTCTATTTTGAGCCTTCTCAGAGATGCTGTGGTTCAGTATGCAATATATAACTTTTTATTGTCTTAAATTTGGTCTATGTTTTAAAATTCCTTGTCTTCTGAAGAGCTAAATGGTCTGGCACACCTCAATCTCTTCTTTATAATTACTGTTGAACGAAAGGAGGGGAGAGGAGATAGGTCAATTAAGTGGCACTGTTGAGCATTTTCAGCAGTCTGTAGAGAGGTCAGCATTAGCTTCTGATACTGTGTGTGATTTATTCATGTAGTATTTCATTGCATGAAGATAAGCATGGATGCACTGAGTTTACAGAACTAATACCAAGATCAAAAGAGGGGACAGAAGTCACAAAGCAGAGCAAGGCAAAGCCAGCTCGGCTCTGCAGGTTGATGGACATCACTTCAGGAAACTCGTGTTGCCAGATACTAGCAGACAGCCAACTCTTCCCATCGTCACACTGGTTTTATTTTAGCTGCAGAATATATTTTTAATCCATACCTAAATGCATTTTGTGCGCATGTCTGAGCAAAGTGATTCATCCTTCTTCACCTTGCGTGTATAAGTTGTTCCAGGAGATTTTCTGCGTGTGAGGCAGCAGGAGTCAATGTCTTGGTGCAGAGTGAATCCTGCAACATTTTCCTGCTGTTTCAGCTGCCCTGATGCTTGACAGCTCTGCACTAACACTGTTACCAACCGGATAGAAAAACTGTATCATCATTGTTATTTCCAGGGCAAATCAAAATGAAATGGATTGATTAAAACTAAGCAGTGTCATTGCGTTCTGCCTAATCACACACTGCCAATTAATTTCAAACTGGTAACCTAAGAACATGTTTGAAGTCGACTACATCTTGTTAAATGTAGGGGGGATTTATTTATTTTAAAGACATAACATGAAATAGATGTCATTTGTATCTCAAGTACATTTGTGTCTCAGATGACACAAGTGTAACGTTTTCTCACTTTCTTTCATTTCTCCCCCCTGATTTCCCTTATTAGCTGTAATTCTGTTGTGATGTCCCGGTGTCATATTATGATAATAGAAATCTCAAAAAAAAAAAAAAAAAAAAAAAAAGCAGCAGCATGAAATGCAAAGTTTTGGGTAAAGTGGGAGACAGCAGCCCCTGCAGCAAGAAGTATCTGTTTTTCACTATTGGAGCAAAGTCTCCTTGCCACATGTAGAAAGTGCATCTGCAAACAGTGACCCAGCCATTTTCTGAGGGGGTAAGAAGTCAATGCAGGATCGAAAAGACATCATGCTCTTCAGCTGCAGTCTTATCTGAGAGCGGCAGAAAGGAAATCAGAAGTTAATGCAAACAGCATTTGTACTGGCCGAGTAAGGTACAACTAAATTCATTTCTAACAATGCCAGCTCTACCTATTCTGCAGAAATACTAACAAAGAGCCTGAGTAATAACTTCCCCTTGGATTTCCTTTTGCAGTACTTGCAGCATTCTCTGAGCATGTATTTATGTACGGTATACAAACAGGCAGATACAAAAACCTATTCCATCTTCCAGAGAAGAGAGATGCTGTTTTATTCTCACTTCAGAAAATTAAATGCTTATCCATCTGTGGAATTATTTTTGAATGAATAAATTTGTAGACTTTCTTTAGCTGGGTTATTATTTGCTCTTTTGGAACATTCTTTGCTTTCACAGTTGTTTTGTTCTTGCTACAGAGGAAATAAAGCAATGTGTATTTTTCTCCCTGGTGAGGTTTGAGGCAACCTTATATTATAAAATAACCAAAGATTGATAATCACAAAGGCTGCAAAGGGAAAGCCTCCACTTTATTTAGAAGAACATCTGTGCTTTTAAAGAAGAAAAAAAATCTTTCTTTTGGTAGGAAAAATCTTTGTTTAGATTCTGAGCTCTGCTGTGTGAGTGATTTTGCCCTGCTTTTATATCTTCCAGTGTTCTAAACATATAAATGAAATTTTATTTCCTTCTGAATCTCTGTGACCCGAGCAGCATGACTTTTATTAAGGAATGCATCCTCTTGTAGAACAAAAAGAAAAAGTAGCATAGTGTGGTCAGGAGGGTGGGGAACTTGAGACCATATGGAATGGACCTGAGGCCCCTGATAACCTATTTCTGAAAATATTATTTTGACAAGTCATTCCATATGTTTGGTTGAGTTAGTTGTTGGAAGAAGGCTGTGGGGTATCTTCTTGCTTTTTCAGATCCACTCTCCTTATGTAAAGACTTGGAAGGAGCAGACCTTTGGGAGCAAGGTAGCAATCTGGATCCCAAAACATGTTCCACATATAAATATATAAATAGAATGTGGCAAGAGTTGACCTTGAGCTTAAAACACTGCTCAGGAAGTGCATCTTGGTTTGAATAGGAGTTTCAGCAACCGAGAACAAAAGTGCCTATTTAGTTCAATGTTATAAATATCTGTGGCAGTGCTCTCTTAAGCCCTCATAAATTGTTCCATGCCTGTAGAATCGAGGATCTGAGGACAGTTTTTGAAATTTGGATGATTTCTGTTTTTTTTGAAGTTCAACTGATGTTTAAATGTAACAAATTTTAATCCTCGTTCTCAGAGTGGATTTGCTGGAGAAAGCTTTGATCAACACCTTGCTTATCCAGTAACTGCAAAAATGCATTTGCATGGCTTTAAGCTGTCTTGTTCAGATCTATATAGGCACTCTTATATACATGTTTTGCATAATGATGGCCAGTTTGGTGGCCTGTACACATCTACTGGCACCAAATGCCTCTGACGCAGAAGCCCTTCCTTTCATTGTGAAGGACAAATCAACCGTGGAACACTTTCAGATTTCTCATTTGCTGATTCTCCATGAGGACAGATTTAAATTCTTTCAGGAAGATCCCAGAGTCTTAAAGAAGCAGCCAGGCACAGTACATATCCAACTGTTAGGACATCTCTAAAATCCAGCAATATTTATTACTTACCTGTTCTAGTATTTGATCTGGTGGCTGGGAACTGAATTTGATGATCTTTGAGGTCCCTTCCAACTCAAGCCATTCTCTGATTCTGTGATTTTCATGAATTTGCCAGATAACCATCAGTGTTCTCCCGAACCTAAGTTGATATTAGAAGAATCCAAATTTTGAAGCTAACCTAAAATTTAATAATGATTTTAGCTTTATCAGAACTGCTTATGAGATTATCAGTATATGTGTGCAAGTGCCTACTCCCAAGGTACTGCTTTACAGCATCAGCTTAAATAGATGCTCTGAAGTCATTTGTGACTATTTTCTTTATCCCTTTTATTCAAGTCTGGTAAAGGACAGAGAGGAATATATTGTTTTATTTATTTTTATTTTTTTTAATTATCACCATTTCATTCCTAAGTAGAAGTTTTCAAACTTTTTACAAGTACGAGAAGCAGCAAATTGATTGATTGATTGTCAGCAGTGTGATTTTATTTGTCCTTTAACCATGTAAGGAGTTAAGAAATTAATGTATTTTAAAAAAAAAGCCACATTTGATGGAACATTTGAAAATAGAGAGTGGCAGCATTTTATTGTCTCCCATTTCTCTTCCTTTCCTGCTGCTTGACAATAAACCACAATCTGCTGGTGAGAGCTACAACATCTAAAATACCAGCAGTTCTGATTTACACAACACAGCCATATTCTCTGAACTTTTATCTTTCCAGTGAGTTTTCGTATTGCTGCACTGATAACTGACAGTTTGAGTTTATTTGACATCCACATAGTAATGTGTGGTTTATTAATTTATATTTATTAAGAAAGCAAGTGATGCAAAGCGTATGCAAAGTGCATGCAAAGTGCCAGGGCAGCAAGATGCTAAAAGTTTCTTTTTGTCCTCAGCATAGCATGACCCTTGCTGTCTGCTGCAGGAATACACGAGCAGCAAAGCATCACTGTCCAATCTCAAACCTGTTTCCTCCCCTAAGTGCATGCCTGTTTATATTTAGAAGGATGCTTCTCTTATGATGCACTTTAGTGCATCATAAAAATATTACAGCCTCTTAAAAATCATCTCTGCTGATGAGTTACTTTAAAATCTTTCCAGACACAAACATGTTTCAGATGCTCCATCTTAATAAAACCCACAGGTTCTAGGTGCTGCTGCCGTGGGATTCTCCTCCTGGTGCCCCTCGCTCTGCTTTGAGGCTGACTCTGAGGCTGATAGATTCCTCTGCTAGACCACGGATTTTTTTCTTTCCCCTTTTAACTGCTGTTGAATAAGATTACACACTCTATCCTCTTATATAGCCAATACTAAAGCTATCTGGTGAATTGAAAAGCCACCTGAGTGTTCTCTAGCTAGAATAGCTTGAGGCTCTATATTTTTTCATGTTAAAAGCTCTAATGATGTGCTGGATGATAAGTTTCTGGGCAGAAAAGAACCCCTTGCTGTGCATGGGGGAAGGTCAGGTCGGTGACAGAGACTGAACTGCCAAATTGCTTTTTTTTTTTTTTTTTTTTTTGCACCAGGAGTTGTGAGAAGGGAATTTCAGAGTGTTGGAGCAGAAATCTGATCTGCTTTTAAAGTGAGCTGCTGAGTCATCACAGCGAGCTGAGTAACTGAGCAGTGGCTTAATTTCCTTAGAACTGCATGGGACAACACTGGACATTTGTTGCTACACTACAGAAACTAAACTAAAGTCCTAAAATACTGAGATTTGTAGAACTTAGCTAGTAGGAAAGAGGGGAACAAGTCTGGTTTGCAGAGCTGTGCTGCCAGCAGCAGTTGCTGGGTCACTAAGGACCTGTAGAAAAAGGGCAAAATCAGGAAGAAAGCTGCGTCTGCCATCCCTGTCCCACCTGTGGAGCAAAACTGGAGAGAGTCTGGAGTGAAGCCAGCATGAGCTCCACCCTCATCCCTGTGATGGCTGCACAAATACCTCTGATCCTACGCCAACATCATCAGGCCCCTGTGTCTCACTGTGCCTGGGGTAGATCCTAAAAGCTCTCTACAAGTTTTTAGAAGCTTCTCAACCTGTATTTTAGGCTCTGTTTTATGTAATGCAGTATAGAAAGCTCTTCTGTGCTGTAGTATCCACGCACAAAAGGGTATAAGTCATCTTGTGGCTAGAGCTGAGTTCTCCATTAATCTTTCCCTAGGGCTAAAACTAACAGCTCTTGCAGTCTGTGAAGTCTTTACAAAGGAGGGAAAAAAGCTGTTACAAATGTGGCTGTTATTTGTTTAAACATTTGGAAACATTTATAATGTGATGCTAGCTGTTCTTTTTACCCGTGCTCCTATTCTTCTGTTTGTATATATTTCAGTGAATCCTTTAAAACTTGTCAGGCAAGAATAGTTTAGCTAGGTAAAACTAAGACTGTGAAGGAGCATGATTGTTGCCTATAAATACTTAAGGAGTTAAAAATCACAGAAGGAGAAAAGAGATATTTAAGCCAAAAGACAGCTTTGGCAGAGGAACAAATGGGGTACATTGGTTAGGAATGCATTTCAGCTGGGTATTCGGAGTGCTTCTAGTAGGTTGAACAAAGCTTTAGGAAACGTTCCAACATGAAAGTGGAGTCTAAAAATGCTCAGTGCTCTTACTGCTACCCAGCATGTTCAGAAACAGGAGATGGGGGAGGGCTGACTCACAAGGTGCATTGCAGTCCTGCCCCAAACACAGCTATCTGGAAGTTCCGTGCACAAGAAGCATCTTCTTACCAAAAGTTTACATAGTTTTACAGAGACTGAGCCTTAGAAGAGAAAACAGGAAAAATACATTCATTATGCATCTGCTGAACTTAGTCACACAAGTATTTTCACCCTTCAAACTGACCAGCAAGTTCCTGACATGAAGTGTATTTTGAATGGTTTGCAGGGTTGCAAGCTTGACTGGGTAAAACACACTCTGTAGGTTAATTATCTTTGGGTAACTTTAGCTTTTAGAGTTAAAGGCACCCAAAGTCCTGTTGTAACATGTATGGTGTATCACACAGGCCTAAGGGAGGCGTGGGGGTTTTCAAACTCTTGTTTGCTTTTTGGCATGGGTGATTCAGCCAAGAAATTGGTGAAATTTTCAGTAAGAGCTGCTCTTCACCAAATCCACCCTCACATGCCATCTATTTAATCTGTGATCTGCTTACTGTAGTTCTGTTGTTGCTGTATTGGCTTTTTATTCTTTCTCTCTTTTTGGTTTACTTGCAGTGGAAATGAATCATGCATTTGATGTGATGTGGGCAAAGCTGGTCACGTTGACAGGAGTGTATTGAGTCAATAAATATAACTGACCTAGATCATTCACTTGTTTTGATTGTACTGTGTTTTGTAAACCTTTCCCATGTCTGGTGTTTTATTCATATGTCATGATGTCTGATGTCTAGATCGAGATGAGGACTGTATATATAAGAATTTGCTTGAGGTGATTGATTCAAGCAACTAGGCTGCTTTCACTATAAATTTGATCCAGAAAGTGAAATTCTTGTTGTTGCTTCCTTACTATTTTGAATCTACAGCCTCTCAAAGGTTGGAAGATCAGAAATGATATGTACATTTGAGGATTCTTAAGATATCCACAGGTACTGAATAGTCGTAACAGTTCTTCATATGCCAACTCTGTAATTAGATTGCTAATTGTTTTATAAATACACAATTTTGTCTCAAAATGCTCCATCTGGAGTTTTAGTATTAGCTGTCAAACTAAATAAATGTGATCAAGACAGGAAAATCTCTTATTTTTCTTTATGTTTATAAACCTGTGCAGAGATCTGTACAGTACACAGCAGTGTACAGCAACATCACCTATTTACCTTTTCTTGATAAATTTATACCATTCTTGCTGGAATAGAAGTGAGAAAATGAAATGGTAACCTGTATTATCTTAACGCTCTTTCACTGTATAATCTGTTAATGTACAGTCTGATAAGTAGGGAACAAGTGAGCAGTGTTTTAGGGCACAGCTTTACGATGGATAAACATATTTTTTCCATATTTGTGTAGTGATACTCTCAGGCCCACAGGTGGTTGTCAACATTTGCCAGTCTGTTGATCCGGCTCCAGGTCGTGTTGTGCATCCTCCACTGAAAAGGGAAAGGGAAATTAATCTTCTATTGATCAGGATCCAATTTCTGTTGTGTATGTTGTACTGGAAAGGGGAATTAATCCATTATGGAAAAAGTAGTATCTATTCCATTAGATAATTTGTATTTGTAAGGTCTCTTTTTTTCCCCTGAGCAACATTGAGATGCCATGTGAGGGACATTTCTCTTTTTTGTGTTATGTAGGCTGAGATTGTATATCCTTGATGCCATAGTGTTCAATTATTTATATGTAATTTTTTTAGCTGCTGCTGTTGGACTCATCTCCTATTCTACTTTTTTCTAATGCAGGTATCTGTAATTTGGAAAAGAAGCTTTGCATGTATCCTGCATAGTCATTGGAAAAGGCACTTCTGCAAATTGTGATAGTCTAAAAGTCTGTAGAAAGGTTGCAGGGAAGGTTTTCTAATCTTTTTCTTCCAGCTTAACTTGTAAACAGTTCCAAAGTTCTGCTACAGGTGCTCCATGTCTCCATTAGTTTAGCTGTAGGGTACTGGTGACCCTTACCTCAAAGTGTTTTTTTTTCTCTTAGATGAGTTTCCTAATGTAAAGAAGTAAATCCAGTTTGGGGTACCCACTCCAGTGAAATTTCTTTTTCACTGAAAACAGGACATTGAGAAATAATGGCAGCAGTAACTAAGACAGAGTAGGAATGAGTAGCAGCCAGTATCCCATCCCAGCATTCCCAGCATCCCTGCCCCGTGTTATGTAAATCAGGTGATCTGGGTGTTTATTTGGGCAATTCTCACTCCTCTTGCTCATGATAACCTCAGCTGTGTTGTGTCATCAGCAGGCTGGGACCTATAAGCAATTTAATCTCACAGGCTTAAAAAATAAAAGTCGCTATTTTTCTCAAGTCTGATCTCAAGCTATTACTTCTTTTCAAGAGATAAATGCTTCCTCTCACCTCTTATTAGGGCTGGTTGGCACAGTGTCTGTCTGAGAGGAATTTGAGCATCCATGAAGCATTGCTGTTAATATTCTGCACTGCAAAAACAGATGTAGATAAACTTTGCATACCATAATGTAAGACCTGGGGAAGAAGCTCATGTTTATACATTTCTAAAGGGAAAAGCACATTTTGTATTTTTGTGTTTTGTCATATGGCCTGAGTCAGATTTCATCTCTGTTGGGAAAATTAAACATTCAAGTGACTTTGACAAAGTCTGTGATGTTTTTAAACTGGAAATTAAAATATTTAAAATTTCTTGTACTCAATATGACTATGTATGTAGGGAGATAAAAACACTGATTGTGTCTTTCTAGAGATTATAGGGCAGTCTGCATAATTACAATACTTAAATAGCAGAGAGTTAAAATTCTACAGCTCATCACTATTAAAAGAAAAATAGAAGTCAGTGTTACAGACCACTCGGGACTGACTGACTCGCTGTCAGTCAGATGGTAGTTAAAAAGTGGAAGTTCACTGTGATCCAAGATCAGAGTTGTGCAGTCACACACAGGCACTGGTAACAAAAAACAAATAGATGATGCAAGGGGCCATCACCCTTTTTTCTCTCTTCTCTTAACATATCTCTGTTTTTTGCAGAATTTCTGTGCATTCTGCACAATCTCCAGAGGAGCTCTTGTTTAGGGGAACCAAAAGACCCTGGATCTCCTCATTTCATTTTCTGTTTTTTTTTTAATTTTTATTTTCAAATTCTAATATGGAAAAATAATACTGATGGAAGTTAATATAATGGGCTGAGAATGGCAGTTCAGGAACTGCTTCATGAATGGTATGGGATCCACTGAAACAGCTCCAAGATGAACTCCTGCACGTGTGAGTTATGGTAACAGCATCAAAGGGCGGCTGGGGCTGTTCCCAAAAGCACTTCACTTACTGGGCCCTAATAGATTCCAATAATCACAGGATGTCTAAGGAGTTGGTTTAGAAGCAAAGGAAGGATTGGAAATACTGTGAGGGTTGAGGCTAAAATAGGTACAGTATAAAATAAAGCAGAGAGCCTTTCCTGAAGGAAACTGCTTGGATCGGGATGTTTGCCTGTGGCAGTCCTCTGTCCAGTCTTCTATTAGGGACTAGAATCAGATTAAGAGCACATCCCTTAAGTGATCTTCAGTGCCTTTCAGCCTTGTCTTTGCAGCTTCCTGCAAGTTCCCACAGATCTGTTATGTCTCATAGTTAGGCATCCCTTGCCCCAGAAGTCTGCACTTCTGGGGTTGGTATTCTTTCCTTAATACTGCTCTGGGGGAGAGAAGGGATTCAGAAGGCAGATAGAAAAGGAAGATTTTTTATTTCAAAGCAGGTATGAGATGGGTGGGAACGGTGGTCCCCTGACAGCAGATTCATCTCACTGTGGCTGTATGTTCTTGCATTCATTCACACTGCTCTCGTGTTTCAGTGTCTTTAATAAATATTTCCTAGTAGATATGAATCTAAGAAGTTGAAGCTCAATCGTTAAAATAAAGGATACGTGGGAAATTGAGCAGCCTTTTAATAATGCAAAATATCTATTGGGGACCACAGGCCAAAGTCTGATTCGCTGCATCGCATCATGGGAACCAGACCACAGTGTTAGTCCTCTTTTAATGAGGAGCCTGGCTGCTCTGCCATTCCAGCCTGTGGATTTCTTACAAAAAGGTGAGAGGATAGGGTGGTGTGGCAGAAATGGTAAGTGACTGAGCACCTGGTGGGAAGGCAGGGCCAACCTAGGGGAGCCCAGGTGTATTCAATGCACAGAGTGACCAGAAAGGGTGGGACCAGGATCCATCCCTTCCCAGACCTCATTTAAGGGTTGGCAGTGGAGGCAAGGGGATCTTGCTGGAGATCCCTGTATGCTTGAGGCCTTTCAAGCAGCTTTTTCCTTTTGTTTGTGTCCACAGCTGCTGCATTTGGCTTATTCTCAGTTGCTGCAGCCTAGGACTTTGTCATTCCACTATTATTGCTTTATATTTTTATAATGTGCTTTCCATCATTTCATAGCATTACAGGTAGGCAAACAGATCCCACATTACAGCTTTATTGAGACTGTTACCATAAAGTAAGACCAAATTTCTCCTTTGGTACCTTGACCTGCCACAAAACAGAACTACAGGCTGTACTCTGCACAGATAGCTCTGGGAATGTCCTGGTTGGGTGTTATTTGGCATGGTTGGGAGAGAGTGAGTTACTGCAACAGAATTATTTGAGTTGCAGAGGGAAACTTGACCTGTCTTTGAATATGAAATATTCATGCTGTTTAGATAATACTTTGAAATGTTGGATTTTTTTATATATGCTTGTTACACTGGCAGCTGACCTTTGTATGATTTTACTTAGAATCCAAGCGCTAGCTGCTTTGGTGAGCTCTCAGTATCACATCTGCTCACCCATTCAAAATTGTTATCAAAAGACTGCTTTAAATAGATTTGTTTCAGGGATGGTATGAAATGAAAATAAGCACATACTTTGTTTAGATCCTTGTTATGGTTTTTAATAAAGTCAAAGCAACCTTACGTTTTCCTGGTTGCAGGCAGAGGAAAGTGCTCTTTTATTTCCCCTGCTTATCTGCTTGCTGCACAAAGAGCCTTTCCCATGGGGTGAACTCCTAGAGGTTACAACAAAGCTGGCTTCTGTTCCTGGGTTGTTTTTAGTATGGTTGAGCATATTAAAAACACACATTCTTCAGGGGAGCTGATAAGCTGAACAAGTGGTTTTCCTCTTTTCCAGATGAAGATAAGAAATTATCATTGCCAAATTAGTAACTTGTTTGTTGCTCTTTTAGCGGTTACTGTTGTAAACCTTCATCTTGTGCAAAAGGTAGGGGTGAGCAGTAAAGCTGAGGTTATTCTTGTCAATAACCAGTTGATGATCCAATTGACACTTGGTTTATACTTTTTCAATTGCTACCTGGAAGATTCCATCACGGAGATCTTCAGAAAGCAGATTAGCTACCCAATAACATCTTATTTCCAGGAATACTGTGGAGCAGAACTAGAATCTTGCTGAAATCTTGCTTGTTGAGATCCCATGCAAGTTGTGTACGTATACTGTGTCAGGTTAATAGAGCATATTTATGGGAAGAAGCACATGTGCATTTATCAGTTCCTTAAGCACTGCCCCTGGATTCATGAACTTATTCAGGTGTGCAGGTGGTATTCGTAACATTTCAGCATTGTACTGGATGCTTTCATTTCCTTTAGTACAATATTTGCTATCAATTACAAAAGAGTCAAAAGGCCAAAATTTTGTCATTCAACAATTCACAAATCTGCTGACCTTGTGACCTTTGAGGCCCATTACCAAAAACTTAGTCTGTCTAAGAAGGGAAACAGAATGTTGAACGGTGTTTGGTATGCTGGTTTTTGGATAAGCAAAGAATTTTCTGTCATTTGCTATTATTTAGGGCAATATCCTAAAAGAGGACATTGGGGTTTGCCAATTTCCCGCTCTGCTTACCAGCTAAAATGCTGGTTAGTCTGTCTTCATCAGAAGACATCTGATGAATTGGATTGGATTTGCATCAATTTAGTTTTATTTTCATTACTTTTCTCTGATTTACTTATTGGATTCCGTATCTTTAGAAATTTTTATTACTCTCTCATTCAAGCTAAAAAATAGCTAATTTTTCTCTTCCAAATGAGTTGCTTGAAGCAAAGTACCTGTGAATACATGGGTGTTTTAATTCACTTACTAAATGTACACAGACAAATTTTACAAGCAGCCTTTTTTTCCATTTTTTAAGTGTCTGCTGACTGTTGCATAAGCTAAATTATTTACAGTACGGTGCCTCACAAAAGAGGAGCAGATTTAGGTTATTTACTTGCCTGATAAGAAAAGGGGATTGAAGTTGCTGCGATATGCTGCTTTGTTAATTTTATATTTGTTCCCCAGTGTGTAAAATCTTTTTAAAGAACTAACGTGAGTACTGGCAGACTCTTTTGAAATAGCATGGAAGTGCGAAGATTAAACAAAACATGAAACAGTCTTAAAAATATAAGTCAGCAAGTGCTTGATAAAAATAAAAAATGCTCAACAATAGCAAACCTTTAGGATGCTTAATTTATTTGCTCTCTATTTGAGAGTGGCCTCTGCACTCCATCTGGGAGTAGTTCTGCGAGTTGTGTGTGTTTTGAATGATACCAAGCTGGGGGTATTGAAACAGTGTGTTTGCACAGTATAATGAAAGCCATCGAAAACGGTCATGCTGAAGATCTCCCTTTAATGAGGAGATTAAAATCCACGCTGAGGTTGAAGAATGGAATTTGCAGCTGTGTCACTCGACAAGATCTTTTACCTGAGGTGATTTGGTCCTTGCTGTTTGTGGGTGTATGAGGCATTCACTAGTGGCTCTCTCTGCCCACACAGGTGCCACGGACCCATCTGACACCGCGGCTCCCATCATCATCATCCCTCCGCAGAACACGAGCGTTGTAGCAGGGAGCAGCGAAGTCACATTGGAATGTGTAGCCAGTGCAAGGTATTGAAAAAGCAGAGGGGTCGTCAGCAGCTGATTGTAATGCCCTTTCCTTCGCTGGGAAGAACATAGCATGTTCTTTACATTCTTTATTAGTGAAGCAGACTGCAGCGTGTCCCTTGCTCTTCAAAGTAACCTTAGGAATAATCTTATTTGCCCGACATTACTGAATTAAACTTTGATTTTTTTTTTTCTTGGCAAAATAAGAATGTAGGCAGAGATACTTTCCCACCTGTGGCTTACCCAGTAAAGGCAAGAATAGTGTTGTGCCATCAGCAAACACTCTTACAGAAATCATTATGTTTCAGTTAAGTAATATTTCAGTTATATTGCATATTGGCATGGAAGGTGATACCGTTTAAATCAACAGACTGTGCTTCCTAGTAAATAAATTAGGAAAGATCTCTTATGGAGTAATTTATTACAGATGTTCTTCGTTTACAGTGATTATTGCTCAACTGTTCATAATGCACCGTAACATAGAGTTCACAGCATTTGTTTTGTGCATGTGGCTGTTTCCACTGCATTCTGAAGGGAGCGAATAGTTGAGTCTCCAGCTGATAGGAGGACCAACTGATTTACATTCTCCTCTGAGGGCAGAGATGTTCTTGATATGGTTAATATTTTCCTGGTAATTGAGTTATAATGAAAGCACTTCCCATGCAGCTGATTCACATAACAATATTTACTTCTTTTGCTTAGAGAAATGAAATTATTAGTACTTAACTTCTATTGCTGTATCAATTAGCTGTACTTGCATAACGCCACTTGAGTAGTCTGTAGTTGAAGTGTAGAAGTTATGTATGCATTTACTTCTCAATAGCCAATGTCGGAGATAGAAGGAGCTTTAAAATCCGTGTATAACTGCAGACAAGATTATTCTGTAATGTTTTATTGTATTTTTTTTTAATCCCGGTAGACCTGTTGAGAGACTAAGCGTAATGTGGAAGAGAAATGGAATAAAAATCACCAGTGGAATTAGCAGTTTTGGGAGACGCCTCACGATCACCAACCCAACCTCTGCTGATGTTGGAATGTACTACTGCGAAGCAGAACTGAGGGACAGCACAGAGGAACCAGCGAGAGCCAAAGCCTTCATTTCTCTAATGGGTAATTCTCAAGGCAGCGTGTTTTTTAGTAAAACAGGCTCTGGGCTGAGGTATAGTAGGAAATAAAATTGGTATTTTAATATTTCACTGACCTTACGTTTGAACCTTTCTTCAGAGAACGGAACAAAAAGGGTAGAAGGGGGTTGTCTTCTAAATTAATTCAGCTGTTCCTCCCCATGAATATAAATTCATCAAACAGGTATTTTTAAACATGGATCTGAGTCTGAATCCCGTGTGAAACTATACATTTAATCAGAAGTTGGGGGAGCACAGTAGTAAAATCCTTATTGGGCAGCTTCCACATCTCAGCTTTTAGCTGCATTAAATCCTGATTAACTCCCAGCTTGCTTACATCTAGTTTTAATATGTCAAGTGCCTGTATTTCTGAAAGAAGCCTTTCAGGAGCACTGCTACGCATCGATTGTCATGAGAGGCAGCCAAGGGGCCAAGGACCTTCCTGGGCACACAGGCAGGCAGACATCTTTACTGAGGTGACAAAAAGGAGAGGGAAATAGCACTAAAATCAATGTTGCGTGCTGGACTTCCAACTCCAAGAGAAGCTTTGGGCTTATTTTTATGAGAACATTTAGCCTGCTCTTGATGGAGGGATGGACCTGTTCCCACCATCACCTCTCTGCTAGAATTTTGCTGGAGCAGAATTCATTTGAAAATGTAGTTATCGTGCACGTCATGTTCTGACACAGCAGTACAAATGAGCACACTGGGCACAGTGTAGAGTTTTGTTTAGGATTTTTAGGATAAAGGAGACGTTTTGGAACAGTAAGCCAGAGCTGATTGTGTCAAGTCTGGCTTTTATCTAATAGTCACAGAAGCAACTGTGCTTGTGTCCTGGACAGGTTATTGCTCTGGCAGTGACACAGGTGTCGGTGTTGATCAGAATTCATGCCCATGCATTTCTGTAGAGCATTGCAGAGAGAATTCAGCACGCGATTCTGTACTCTCCTTCCAACTTCAGAAAATACAATTTTAAAGACTCTGCTGTGTGGTCTGTTTTCTACTAAAGCAATCTGAAGTAGTTTATGCTTAATGAGAAAACAGCTCTTCCCTCTGCAAAGCTGTGCTCTGGGTTCATTTGTAGCACTGAGTCTCTGTTGTATTTATCACCTACTGGGTGAAGTTTGGTTCCAGTCCTTTTTCTTTACACTCTGTTTTTAGAATTATTGCTTTGCAACTTCCCTGCCCCTTAAGGAGCAGAGACAGATTTCACTGACTTATGGTTTTGGTTTAAACTCTTCTATATTCATAAGATTTTATTGTAACTAGTTTAATTTTGCTGCTGTGGTGTCAGATCCAGCCTAATGCAGTACTTAAAGCAGCCTCTCGGTTAAGGTAGAAGATTCTTAAATACAGTTACAATAAAAGCAAGCAGTAATCATTGGGGAATCATATTAAAATAGAAACACTGCCTTTATTTAGTAGCTTATCTGCTCTCTTATTTTATAGATGTTTTATTTATTTCTTATCCAATTTTAGGGGGCTGTCAGGGAATGAAGTTATGAAAAGGCCTGTAGATAAGAACAAGCAGATGAAAGAAAGCAGAAACAAATTGGTTACCCATTACTTTTATTTCCTTCTGATGGAACAAGACACTTCAGTTGCAGGTGTTTACTCAGTGTGTCAGCAAAGCCTAGAAGATTTCTTTATTTATGAGTTTCTTCCTAGTGCTGGAGGATGGATCTCTAATTCTAAACAGAAAGCCAAATTAAAGGATTAATAGTTAATGCATAACTTATATTCAGCCTTAGAGTTCCTGAATGGATCCAGCCATTGTTTAATTAATCAACAGATGGATTCTAGGGGATGGTACAGGCAGGATTCAAACCTAAGTATTTTTGTAGTGTATCCATCATAGCCTGTTGGAGCAGTACTCATAGAGGCTCAGGAATGCTCATTCATTTGCGTACATAACATATTTACAGAGTGTGCACATGAATAGTGACCTGATAATGAGCTGCACTTCTTTGTAGAATAATACAGCACGGACTAAATAAGGGGTCTTGACTATTGGAAAAATTGAAATTGTGGTGATAGAAGAGGTTTGTTTTCAAAATGATTCAGAAAAGTCAAATAGAGACTCGCAGTAGGTGGTAATAAGAGCTTTGGTGGATCAGTAGAACAAAAAGTTTTGTTATTAACAGGTAGAATAGAGTCGGCAATAAAAAGATATCAAAGATATTGGTAAGGCTGTAGAGTAGGACTGCATGAGCAAGGAAGACAGCCTGTGGGTCACGCTGCAGTTCCCTCTGGATGTGGCAGAAAGCCTTCTGACATCTTCATATTGTTCCAGCGAAGATAAACAGAGGTGGTTCCAAACTCTGGTTTTATTAGCTGCGGTTGTTATAAATTTTTAAAGGGTAGCATGTTCCTCAGTTGGCAGAGTAACAGTTTGGGGAAGATTTGTTGCAGATTAGATAAGAGCGCATTTGTTTTATCGCCAACAGTTTGAACATTAAGGAATTTAAGGAATCAACTCGTGAGCAAACCAATTTGAAGACTGAACTAATCTTAAATTCTTTTGCTGCAGTTCTGCAAATTCCATTGTTGACAAATTGCAATCACCATTTTTAAACGGTTCTTCTATGGGAAAGTTATGTATATTTTGAGCTCAGAAGAACACAAAAACCATACTGCTCTTCAAGTCAGATGCAGTCGGAAAGTAAAATCCCACAAGGGGATTTGGGGGATGTCCAGCTTTGTCTGTGATGTTCCTGGGAAGTTCCCATTCTCTCAGTTCTGCCAGCACATGTGTTCCCTGGGTTTTCACAGGATTTTAGAATGCAGAGAGAGCACCGGGCAGCAGTGGAGAGTTGGTCATACCATGTAGTTTCCCAGATGTAATAATGGTATCTTTCAAAAAGGAGTTTTTCCTGCCACAGGAATTTTTCCTGTAGCTGAGAGCATGCAAAGCACAAAGCAAGAAACTAGCAGGGCCTTTTCATCTGCTTCTGTTTTAACTTTATATTCATGCAAAGAGAAATCCTGCTTCAAGGACTCTGTTACAGCCACGTGTTCCAGCACAGGCAGCCTGCCCTGTTGTCTGGAGGTACGGACTTGGTTACCTACAAGGCACTCGCAACTTTCCAGTTCCACTCCTTTACAGGATATTCACCAAATAAATTAGTTTATGCTAATGTTAGAGAAAGGCTTCCATGTTTAGGGCTCAATTTTCCTCTTAAATATGCAGGCTTGAATTTGAGTGGTGCAGGATTTTCAGCTCTGGAGGAGCCCCTGGGGCTTTCTCTGTTCTTTCTGACTTTCATGTATGTATCTAGCATTAGGTCACACATCTCCAATGCAGCTTGAAGGGTATGTAATGGATGCTGACTGCTATCTTTTGAATGTTAAAATCAGTGACCATGTAACTCTGCGTGAGGGAAGTTAGAACAGTATCACATTTTGCAGACTCCCAGGAGCTTTGCAGAGCTGCCATCTTTCCACTGATGTCTGTAGTGGGGCGGAGGGCGGGGGGGCGGGGCGGGGGGGGGAACAACAACAAAAAAAGCACCCTTAAACCTTCAACAACTATTAAAAGCATGCATTTATATTCAAATATTCATTTTCCCTTTTGGCTGTACTTGACCTTTTAGTTAAGATCACTCAAACACCAATAAGGTGTCTGAACATTGTAGTATCTGTTTCTTTCAGTCTGAGATGTGACCCCTCTCATTGCGTAGGACATTGCACTGCCACCAGTGTCATAGGTCCTTTCCTCTTCTAACTATTGTGATTGTATAATTTTAATCAAATGTTTGACCTGATACCAACAGGCTACTGTCATTCCTAGAAATTGCTGTGTCTTGGGGCCTGTGTCTGGCATGTTATATAGTTTGGAAGGTGTCGTAATTTCACCACACACATTAAATTTCAACACTTGATCATTGCCTGCAACAGTAAATGTTCAAATCTGCACTATGTGATTCAAACCAAGCTTTATAAATATGTAATTGAGTCATATATACAGACAACCAAAATACCCTTTCAGAATGCCATCTGACTCTTTCAAATATTGCTGCAATTTTATGGCCTCTTTCTGAAAGTTGTTCATCAGATGCTGTGTATAACCCAAATTCAGACACTGGTAGTTTGTGTTGGCCTGCAGCCCTTCAGACACACTCCTGGTGTGCAGATCATACATCTGACCCATTGAAAATATCAGGGGGCTTGATTTTGGTGCTCTGTGTCCTGTAACTGGAACACTTTTACCTTAATTTCTTCCACAGTCAGTGTTCAGTTGAAGCCACAGACCCTCGCTTCCCAATAGAGAATGCCAGCACATTGGAGCCTGCAAAGGACCTTTTGAGCATGCATGGTGCTCCCATATGGGGCATGCATGTGGGTGAAGAGCACAGCTTGCGTGGAGGCCACTGCTCCATTTTGCTCAAAGCCCTGAGGGTATGCCTGCACCAGTACTGCTGTGATTCTGTCTTACCAAGACAAATTTTCCACTTATGTTAGACTTACGATGTTGCAGCACTGTTGTCCATAGGTATTCTAGGTCTTCCAGAATTTCCTTACAGATTAGTACTGTCTTGCTGTCCAGCTTATCTCTAATTCTGGGCAGCTTCAGTTCACTGAGATTCAGTACATTGTGAAGCTGCTTCTTGGAAGCAATTTTGTGTCTGCGCTCATCACCCTAAAATAACATCTGACCACCCTTTGTACAGTTCTTGCCTTAGTCTTCACCCCTCTTTTACCAATTTTAGCATTTGGTCAAGCTTCCAGCAGTTGGAATGGCTGGGAGAGTTGAGTTCAGTAGCTTTACTGTAAGGGAAAACCTGGATCTGGTCTTGAAGAAGACTGGAAGTTACATCTATTGGCAGACCTGCACTCTGAAAGTCCTCTGGGAATTGTCTGTGGCCTTTTGATTGCATTTTTCTGCTGCTCCAGCCTTTCTTCTGCCTTGTTTGCTTCGATTTCCTCCTGCTTCTTCCAAAAAAAGCTGATGTAAACCTTCCTTTTATAACATTACAGTCTTGTTTGCTAAGTGTCAGTGTGCAGTGGCTTGAGGTTCTTTGTCAGGCAATTCATTGCTTGACAAGCTCAAGAAAGCCTGTCTTAATACAGTAAGTTTCTCTGAGGGTAGCATAAGAGCTGGAATGGGATTTTAAAGAAGGAGATCATAGGATAAGATTTTGGGAGCGACGTTGGGAAAATAGGTTGTGTAAATATGCCAAGGACCTGTGCAACAGTAGTTCCTGAGCAGTGGTCCTGGAGTTACGAGTGTCTTTGAGGTCACATTAAGTTGCTTTGCAGCTGAACTGCAGGCCCATGCTGGAGATAAATCTTCAAATTTATTACTAGTGCATGAATATATTGCTGATCTAGGAGAAAGTTTGTGAGCTGGCAGCTGAAGGTTGCCAAGTTTGAAAACTGACCTGTTAAGATCAGGGTGCCATATAGGAAGGGAAGGCATGAGAGGTGCATTCACTAACTCCCTAAAAGGAGCAAAATTGTGGCAGAGGAGGCATCTGTAGAAACCCAGAGCTAGAAGTGAACGTCCAGGTGTTAGAGGTATAGGTCTGGGTGCTGTTTTACTTCTTTGGATGCTGGTTTGGCTACCTGTCCCCCCTGTCTCCCCTCACAATCAGATTAAGTTGACGTAGAAGGAAATATTCAAGTTTTATTTTAAAAGAGAGAGACAGATGGAATTGTGCATCATTCACATGTACGGACAAGTAAAGAGAAAAGCTTGGAGATCAAAAAGATAAAATTCCTAAACATGGAATTTGAGGAGAACATCAGACAAGGCTTGAAGGATGGGGTGGGATGGAGGAGAATACTGAGAGTTAGAATGCACTAAGATGCATTGCAGAGGGCTCAGCAGTGTGGATGATCAAACATGTCAAACTGCATGCCATCAGTGAATTTCAATTAAACGTTCGGCTTTCCAATTTGTTGTTTGGATTAATGCATGAGATCATATGCAATAAATCACAACTTATTATGTATGTTTATTAATAGCTTTATATTTAGGCAGTGAGGATCAATAATGTTAACACATGTATATTATTAGAATACCATAAATCATGCAGCACATTTTATTGGTTTTCCTGGATAAATGAATATTCAGGCTATTTTGCAACCTCACCTCCTCCCTGTAAGATTTTGAAAACGTATTGATTGACTTTATTTGGAATGAATACAGAGCTGTAATATCCACTGGTGCCCAAAAGAGGCCCTGATTCTGTACACTCAAGCAAGTATTTTATTGCAGTTAGCGGGAAGGAGTGCATTGCAGTGCTGGTGTTAATGATGTGTACCTACCTGCTGCTGCTCTACTCTGCTGGATGAGGGTGGCAACACATGCTATGCAGGTAGCAGGAGAAATAGGGGAGATCTATGTGATAAATTAATACAGTTTTGTTTTAATTTACCAAAATAGTGATTTTCTATCAGTAACACAATCTGCACGTACGATTGGGGAATAGATTTGAGAGAAGATCAGCTCAGATTCGTTGTCACTTGCTGCCTTCTTTCAAACATCCTTGAATTCCTTAAATTGAAAATACAGTATCATCATCTTACATGCTACTTTTATTGTCTTTTCTGTGTTGCTGAACACTTAGCAGTGAGTTTGTCTATGCTACAATAGAACTCTAGCTATAATCAAATAAAATGATTCTAAAAACAGTACTCAGATGATAATTACATCAAGTAGACTGACAGTTTTTAGTTACCATGATTATTACTGCAACCTTAATGCCTATGGGACTTTGACAAGATACTCTTCAATTTTATGCTGCAGAGAAGAAAGAGTAACATGATGGGATACTGTACCATTTCAGGAATCTTGTCTTTGTTTAATTAAATGTCTAATATGTTTCCTTAAGTCCTGATAACAAAGTGTGGACTTTTATGACTATTGCTATAACTTCAATTAAAGCATTAAATCTGTTTGCTTTCAAGAAATAAAACAGTTGAGCAGAATTTTTTTAATTATACAGCGCTTATCCTGTGATGTTGGCTCTCTGACGTGCCATGACACATTATTTGATATGCTTCATGCCTTCATGAGGTGGAATTCAGTTTAGATACTGAAGCAAACTATCCAATAAAATGGTATGTTGTAAATATAAACCTTTATAAACCTCTTGGGAAGGCCTTTCTGAACGAAGAATTAAAACGTTCCATGATTCAGACCTATAAAATGAAAAGCAGTCCCTGCTCTGAGTATTAATTTGCAGTGCAAAATGCTAAATCTTACCTAACATTGACTCGATGCTTTGGAATTCGTACTCAGCAAAGCGAGAATTTGTTGGCTTTTTTATGATGCTTTTACTACCAAAAAAAAAATCCTCCAAGTAGAAACTCAGACCAAATAGGCAGTTCGTAATACACCATATTAAATAAAACGCGTGCAGACCCATCGTATGAATGTCACTATGTCACCTTCTATTTTTCATTTTACTCTGGGTTTCTCTGCTTACTTTTGTTTGTTTCCTCTGTTCTGAAGAACCACCATATTTTACTGCGGAGCCTGAGAGTGTGATTTTGGCTGAAGTGGAGAAAGATGTGGACATCCTGTGCCAAGCAATGGGTGAGTGTGGACAAGTATTTGAACTTGAGTCAAAAATACGTATATCCTGTACTGAGGAAAGCATCTGATATCTACTTTTCATGTCTTGAGGCCTGTGCATCATTGCCAGCGATTGCAGATCCAGGTATAAGACATGTGGAGGGTGTTTGTCTTTGGAAAACGTGCTATAAATTGCTGCATTACAAACTTTGGAGCTAATAGATTTGTTCAGGTAAAAGTATGGCTGAGGAACCCGTCATTGCAATGCGAACAGTCAATATTTCAGCAATTCCTCTTCTCTACAAGTTATGGAACTTCTATAGTGTCTGTCAGTAGCTCTGACATTTAAGTGTAGATAAGAGTGCTGCAGGAGGAGTGGTACAGGTGGTTTTTAATTGGCTGGTGTTTTAATTACCTCAAGGCCTTCAGATGTTAAAAATTCCACTTTAGACAAACTGCTGTTTAAGATTTAGTTCCAGAGAAATAGAAGCACGTCCTATTTTAGCACTCCAGAAAGACATCATAGTGTTGTGATTGGAGCCGGCTTGACTCTATCATTGAATTGCTGTGTGACTTTGGCAAGCAGCTTAACTTTTTGGTGTCTCAGTTTCCCTGATGCTGTGTTTTACAGGCAGTACACATAAAAATGCAGCCTTGAGCTTCTTAAGTAAAAAGTATACTATATATTTTTTTAAAAACCTGCACCCAGTTCTAACTGACAGCTTCTTTGGATGGGCTCCTTCTTCAGATCAGAGCCAAAAAATAAATTCTTGCATATCTATTTTATTTGCATCAGGATTTAAATGTTTTTTTTTGCTTTACATAGGAAAGAATCAACACTGCTTTTCTGAAGGAAGCTTTGCAAACATGTTATCACAATAAGGAAGCGTGCATGTAAGGATGCTCCAGCTGATTTGGAATTTCAGAAGTCTTTGATGAGGTTTCTTATCAAAGGCACTTACAGAAAAGAAACTATCAGGTTATAAGAGACAAGGTCTTGTTGTGAATTAATAGCTTTTTAAAGAGAACAAATGCTCAGTTCTCAAAGCTAGGGCCTAGAGCTCCCCAGGATTCGGGGCTGTTCAACATACAGAGTGAACAGTGAAAATGGAACTGTTTGGCAATTGTATAAAATTATTCAAAACAGCCAACATTAAAACTTAATGCAGGAGAATCGTGAAGTGTTTGGATGATTTGAGCTTACTGGACAAGTAAGCTGGCAGATAACATTTTTGAGAGAGGTGAAATTAGCTCTTACTATGCTGAAAAGCTGTATCTTCTGCAAACATCAGTTCTGTGTCAAGCGGAGGATTGAAGTGCTGGGTGTTGGGAAGGTGGAAATAATGTTCTGTCATTGGGCTGCTCTTGCTTTTACTGCCTGAGCATCCGAGACAAGGCAGTTTCAAAGGAAGGAGGAGTGACTAGATAGACCTTCATTCTGACCACATACAACCGACTTTATTTTTATAGTGTGTTATGACAAATAGATTAGCATTTTTATATTGGAGGAGATTTTCCATGTAGCAGGATTAAAAACAAGTGTTTTATTATTAGGGAAATTGAATGAAAAAACATTCGGAGATTTCTGAAAAACGCTTCAATCTCACACAGCTATTTGGGAAATCTCTGACACTCTCTCTGCTCACTGTCACTGGAAAAGCTTTCTGCTGTCTCAAATGTTCTTCACGAATTAACAGGAAAGAAGAAAAAATAATCCTGGAACATCAGAGAGACAAGGTGTTGGCTTCTAAATTCTTCCTTCTACCCTATCTCTTCCTTTGAGCACTTTAGCTTCTGAAGAGCTTAATTGGGAACTCATATCTATTCTCAGTAGATGAGGTCTTATTGGAGGCACGGGCACCTGGCCTGGAACAAGTAACTCCTTTCTGCTGAACTCTACCCATACATGTCTGATTTGTTGGTCACTGTGGTGCAGGAGCATGGAAACCTGTCTTCACATGCACTTCTGTGCTGAGCATCTCTAGCCCAGACTTAAAAGGGGCTTGCTTGTATACAGAATATTAAGCAGAGGCCTTTTGATCTGTATTACATAGACCTAGCAAACACCAGCATTTATAAAGAGGGTAAGTGAAGGTTGCTGTCTCCCTCCTCAAAGTGGGAGCTAGAATAAGGCATGTAGGGAACTGCAGAGCTGCCCTACACCTTCCTTGCAAATAGGAAGATGGATTGGATTTCTCGCGGCCCCATCAGGTTCTGTGCACAAAGCCCATTTGCTCAGGCTTTGTGCACCTTGAATGTGTGAGAGACAGATTAATTTCACAGTATAAGCAGAGATTAACTGTAAATAAAATTGCAACCTGCACAGACTAGCTTTATACTTCACTGTAATGGAGTTTCAATGTATCAGACTGCACAGTAACCATGCTCTGCTGTATATCTTCCAGCACTTGCTGATGCTGCATGCATTTTCAATGGCTTTTCTTTAAATGCTTTTTCTTATTTGCTTATAGGAAGTTTTGGGCTGCAGGCATTGAAGGGGGTGTCTGGGGAGCATGGTTAATTGGACTTTAGTTCTACCTGTTTAGACAAGGAGATGGAAGGATGTTTTTGGGACACCCCAGTTGCCCACTGGGAGCTAGAGAGAAGACTGTAAAAAATAAATAACAAAAATGACACAATGAATATTTAGAGTCTTTCATCCAGACTCTTAAATAAGTGAAATTTGGCAGAGTGACAAACATCTGTTTCACAGATGGGGAAACTGAGCTTTGGCTTGCATAAATCATTTGCCAAGGTTACGGAGAAAGTGGCACAGCCCAAACCAGTCTGTCTCCTTCCCCTCCTCCTCCATAGAACCAGATTGATTTGTCAGCCCATCTTTGGGAAAGAAAAATAAATAAATAAATAAATAAAATAGAGCACTGTGTACATGCTGAGAATTAAGCTTATTTTACTTAATATTATGTTATTTTAGGCCACTCTGTAATCTCTCAAACAATAAGGTAGGATAGGACGGATAATGCTTGGAAAGGCATCATCCAGTGTGTATTTAAAGTCTTTTCTTCTTTTCATATTTTTTTGTTCAGCAAAATTTGTAGAGAGGAGAAGCAGCAAAATTCCTTGGAGGGTGGCAGTAGGAAAAGCGGGGCGGTGGAAGAGTGGAGAAGAAAGGAGGCTGGTTTTAGCCATTTTTATAGCTAAAGAGGTAGCGAGATGATAAAAGAAAATGTGTACAACTTGGAAGACAAATCTCTCTGGGAAGATCACTAAAGCCCAAATGAATGCTGCTGACAGGCATCAGAACGCTTAGATAAGATCCTATTATTCAGACTCATAACTTTGAGTAGAGGAAGATATCCGTAACTGAAACGTAGAAAAATAGAGATGGTAATATTCAGTTTGTCAGCTGGGTTGGTGATAGGAAGGTGTATCTCTCAGTGATTATGGGATTAGAAGGTTTACTAATACTGTTAGAAGAATGGGATTTATGGAATGACACCAGTGTTAAAGGTTTGAATGTACTGAATGCGGGGCTGCATTATTTCCTCAGTGCCCATCGAGTGATGTGTGGGAAACTAGAGTTGCTATTATTTAAACTTGAAATCATTTCCAGGCTTCTCTGCATCAAGAGAACTATTCCATTTTGCATCATCTGTTTCTTCATTACTCAGTGATAATTTGTATTTGCCCGGGAGGATCTTCAAGAGATGAATAACACTCTCACCGAGAATTCTGAACAGGGAAGTTTGCGCTAATTCTGTAGATTGGCTGCTGCAGGAAATGTAAATTATGTCAATGGAAGCTCCTACACTGCATCCATTCTATGTCAGACAATGCACTCTGCATCGTGGATTTCTTCCTCAGATGATTACCTCCCAGACTATGAGTGCATTTTATTATATCAGCGGAACAAAAGCATCAGAGGTGATTGGAGTAAATGATATATGTTTACTAAAACAGCAGCAGCAATTGAACACTCTTTTTTTTTTTTTTTTTATATATCACTCCTTACATTGTTTGTGTATGATTTCCAAACAGTTGATGTAGTTTTTGTCTATAGAAAGAGAATATTTTGGAAGAAGACATGAAAGTATAATATGGTGGTATTTCACTTTGGGATATTTAAAAGGACAGTATGGCTTCTCCTGTGGCGCTTCCCCTCTGAAGACCTGAAGTCATGGTCAAAACTACAGTGAAATTCAATGTCTGCATGCGCTCAGTTCATCGGTGACATCTCAGTACTGCTGTGATGTCCCACGTGGCTTTGCTCGGTGACTCAGTGACTCACCTGTGAATTCACCTCTATGGCTTTGCTATGATGCAAGGACCTGCTATCCTTTCCTTACTACAGGGGACTGTGAAGCACTGAGGTTTAAAGTGACGTTTGTTCAAAAACAGCACCTGATTATGAAGATAAAACCGTGTTTGGGGCTGAGGTCACTTAAATCAGTTTGATACCCTTCTGATCCTGTGATTATCCAATCACGTAATAAAATATCTGATCCCTGCGTAGGGCCCTTGGCATTTGATCAGCTGGGGATTTCTAGGATATAAAGGCCAAACAGTCAGTGATGGGAGGAGCAGGGCAGGAACATCTGCAGAAAGCAGTCCCAGCCCTCTGATATCCCACGAAGGAAAGAGAATCCTTCATTCAGTATCTGTGGATACTGAATTTATGGCTGCTTCATCCCAGCTGACGGGTATACGGCTGCAGCAAAACTGGAATTAGCATGTCATGATTTGTAGAACATGCACATGAAAGGAAACAGGAATAAAAGGGCTTGTATTTATAGCAGGATTTTTGTTTCTCCTAATGTCTGTGTTTTTCAAATAACAGGTGAAGCTTGAGAACGAATAAAAATAATAATTTAAAGCCATCTCATTGTGGGCAACAAGCTGCTTGCACATTAGCTCAAACTAAGCTACCAAATTAGAACTCGAATACAGTCATCTGAGCACTTCATCTCTTATGTGTAATTTGCCATTTCCTTTTTATTTTGACATCTCAGCTGCAGTAGCACAGAAAAATCTCATTTGGGATGGAACAGCCTTATAGACTCTCTGCAATGTCACACTGCTGCTGTTTAAGTAGCATGATTCTGGCTTTCAATGTGAAATTGCTATAAATCTTATTTTGTAGTAGCATGAAATATGATTGGGTGAAGAAAGTAATTTGATAACATGTTTTCTCAACATTCCCCCTTTCGCTGTTTTCCCACATGTTCTGCTGCGTATTCTTACCATTGATAATGTAAAATGCTGCCTCCCGTTTATCAAAAGCAGCTTGTAAAAGTATAAATAAGCACAGTGGAAGGAAGGGATACAAGGGACGTGACCACAACAGCGCTGTGCGCTTCAACTCTCTGAAGCACATAGTGCACATGCTAACAATAACATTCTTCTGGGCTTTCTTATAGGTGTTCCCATTCCTTCCCTGGTTTGGTACAAGGACTCCATTCCCCTCAGCAAGCTGCAAAACCCCCGCTATAAAGTCCTGCTGAGCGGGGGCCTGCGGATCCACGCGCTGCGTCCTCAGGATGCGGGGATCTTCCAGTGCTTCGCCAGCAATAAAGCTGGGGAGATACAGACCTACACCTACCTGGATGTGACCAGTGAGTAAGGGGCTGGGATATAGTTCGATGAGTTGTGCTGTTGTAGATGAGCCTACAGCTGTCATGTTTCTCCTTGCTCATGTAGTTTGAACCTTGATTTCTTATACTATATGGCTGTCCTATGTGTGAGGTACCCCAACGTTCCCAGTTTGGTCTGAATGCAGCCTGCTGAACCCTGTAGAAAACACAGGAGCTTGAGGCAATCTCTTATGAAAAGAAAACTAAGGGAAGAAATTGAAAAGTTAATTGTAAAATGGTTTTCCTTCTTCATTATGAAATGATTCAGTTCGACTGTAATGTAACCCTGCTTCATAATTGTTCATGGCTTTTTTTTTTCTGCCTTTTGTCTACAACTACATTTAGCAGGGAAAACAAAGAAAATTCAAGTTTAGTGTCTAGTTTTTGGCCATAAAGCCTGATTAAATGCTTTAGTTAATGAAATACACTTTTCACTGTGGGAGAATTACAAATCCTCATGGTCTCTTTTAAAAGCAATTATTAACAGGCATATATTCCCATAATATTGTAACTCCTTTTCAGGAAGCTGTTTTTTAGCCCAAGAGCAGTCTGTACATACTGACCAGAATTTCTTCAGCTTGCAGAAACTAGATCAGTACAATATAGATCTAGGAAACTGCAGAAAAAAAAAAAAAAAAAAAGGAAAAAAAAAGTGTTGTAAAGTGCAACTGGGGGAAAATAAGAGTGAAAGAAACTTGGAAAATGCCTTGGATGAGACTCGGGTTCTAAATTCTTTTGGCTGACATTTAAGTTTCAAAGTTAATGCCTTTCTGGAGTTGCTTCTCATCTTAAAGAACTCTGTTATGAAGATGAACGAAAATAGTTTTGTTTATCTAGATTTCCCACTTTCCCCCAAACACTCATTCAAAGCTTTATCTGCCTTTATCTGTAAGCCATCTTACTTGTACACGTGTAAGTGCTGATAGATTTTTATTTTCCAGGCAGGTAATAAACTGAATTAGGTAATTCCTTGGAGATGAATAATGAAAGGTTACAGTCACTGCTGAGAGGTTTTCATGCAATATTGTCATGTCCTTCTCCATGATCAGCACTGTAAAAGTGGATGTAAAGCAGTCCACGATAATAGGAAAGGCATCTTTCTGATAACTGATCCGCTGAGATTTCAAATTGTTTGATTCTAGACATTAAGCCAGCATTTATACAGCCTCCAGAGGACACCACTGTGACTGAAGGAATGACTGCCATGCTGACCTGTGAAGTTTCAGGGGCTCCAAAACCTGCCATCTCGTGGAAGAAAGGTATCCACTTAGTACACTGTTGTGGAACTGCTTGTTTTCTTATCTATTCCTACTCCTGAGATTCTGTAGGTCCATTTAATATTGCTCTAGTTCTATGAGCCAATGGTTGATACCATCCATGTCTGTAAGAGCTGGGACTGCAGTGCCTCAGCCACGCAGCCTACGTGACATTAATCATGCTGCTTTTCCTTTCTGTGTTTCAGGAAACCAGATCTTAGCCAGTGGCTCAGTTCAGATTCCTCGGTTCATTCTTCTGGAATCCGGAGGGCTCCAGATAACGCCCGTGTTCCTACAGGATGCTGGCAATTATACTTGCCATGCAGTCAACTCCGAAGGAGCTCTGAATGCTTTTGTGATGCTAACAGTGTGGAGTAAGGACAATGCTTTGTTTAAAGTCTGACTTGAATCAAGTGCTAATTGGATTTTGGTGTATGACCAGGACATTTTCATACCGAGTTATGCTTTTCTCATAAAAGAGATACTTGTGTAGTTCAGTGGTGATAACGTACTGTTTTAGGAAACATATCACAAGTACCCATTTTGTTTTAGAAATCATACGTATAAGCTGTTTCATTTTGTGAAAGGTTGTGTGCTTCAGTGGAGTATCTAGTCACGCTTACAGTTTCACTCGGGTTTTGCAATGGTGAAACTTGCCTTAGTCTGCATTGCAAATCTGCCCTTTTACTTTGTGGATTTGGCTGTTTGCAAGTTGTTTTCTGCCTCCAGCAGTCTGCAGGCAGTATAAAACAGCCCATGCTGTTACAAAGGCTGTGGCTACAAATACAGTGGATGTGATTTTCCTCCTAACTGTGCATTTCTTTGTGACCCTGGGCGTTCTTGGAAGCCAAAGCAAAGTGCAGCACACTTCTACTCTCTCATGTTACAGATTGGCATGGCACAGGGCAGCCTGTGAAGTGATTTAGTCTTTCATCGTTTGCCCTTGATCTCTATTTTTCCCCTCTGTTGGTGTAAAAAATTGAATCAGTTAGGTTCCCCTGTATTACCCCTGAGTGAGAGGCAAAACATAAGTTTCGTGTGTCTGATCTGAAGCAGCAGCTGAAGGGTTAAAGTGCAGTGTGTGTTGTTGCTATTGGTAGGAAACAATGATCCTTGAGCTGGGACTAAAACCAATTGAAGACAATGAAGATGATAGTGACAAATACAGAAGTAATGAGTAACTCTTCTCCTATACTTGAAGTACAGCCCTGAGGCTGATTACACCACAGATGTGTGGTGTGTATTTGACATCTGTTAATCCCCAAAATGTACATGTTACATCAGTAGCATTTTTCCTTTTGAACTTGGGAATACCTGAAAACCATACTGGGAGTAAATGTAAAGTGCTTTTGACAAACGACTGTTAGATTTATACCTCATTGACAACATGAAGTCAGGATCTTGTAAACTGATTGACATCCAGGTGTATGAATAATAGAGATCCTTCCTCTTAATTCTCAAGAGATTGATTCTAATATGTGTTTCTGTTCATTGATACAGCATTGGAGGGGAAAGGAGAAGTGATTCTGACCTAATATTTATGTAAAACTTCACCAGTGTAAAGCTGGAAGGCACGCATAGGTGCATCAGGAATAATGCCAACATTCCATGCTCCTGGGTGTAGCTTTTGATTTTGCTGATGATTTCTTTTTGTGCACAAATGAGATCTCAGTAGATGCTGATTATCTCTGCGGAGAATTGGGACTGATTAACATTATCCACATTATCCACATATCTCCTCACCCCTAGTTGTCTACCTGCTCCAGATGATGCTATCTGCTGCTACTGCTGTGTGCTGAGCATAACAGAGATCTTTCACACCAGATTTGGTTGCTGTAGTTACAGCAGTTTTTGTCTTCTGTGTCTCCAGGAGGTGCTTGAATAAAGATGTTTTGAAACATTTAAGTAAACAACATATTTCCCTATGTGAAAAAATTCAGACTACCAAAAACTCCTCCTCCCTTAACCTCTTTATAGAATGCCATTCAAGCTTTCCTCTTTCTGGATGATTTTTCTAGCGTTTTTTTCTTTTGCACAGATTTTCCTTGTTTTTGTTTTCTCCGCTCTAAATTGTGTGACTTGTTTTCTGACAAAATGCATGTTTTGATTCATCCTTAACGTGTTATAAACGTTAGGACTTCAGGGAGTTGCCAGAGAGGCTTCCCACAAAGACAAGTGAGAGTCAGTGCAGCTGTAGCACTGCTGACTCAGACACGTGCCCTCTGCTGCCTTCGCCTCCCGCACCCCACAGCATACAACCTCTTCTTGACACAATGACATTAGAGGCAGAGGAGGCTTCATAGCAAAGACTTGAAGAGGAATGGCCTGCTTGCTTTGAATGACAAATGTTCAGTTGCCTGCTCCCCGAGTGAATATCCAAGTCAAAATGCTGTAATTTCACCTGAACTATGGCTTGTGTTCCTTTCAGATCGGACTTTCATTGTTCACCCTCCTGAGAATAGCACTGTGATCAAAGGAACTACAGCCACCCTGCGATGTGAAGCAACTCATGATCCTAGAATTTCAATCAGGTCGGTGGTGTCAGTTCTTGTTTGTGTGGTTTATCTGAGCTCAATTCTATAAGCTATATGAATAGCATTAGGTGAAAAGTTTCAGGACCCCAAATTTTAACACCAGACCCCCTATTACTGCATTATAAGGTTGTACACTGTATCATTAATCATATAAATCCCATCTTCCATTTCAGCCTTATGTATTATTTACAATGAGCTATGTTCCACTTCATGACTTCAATATAGCCTTCCATGATTTTACTGTCAAGGTTAATACACTATCAATAAAAGCAACTTGTCAGAAGCTGATAGTTAATGAGAGTAAAAGCCAAAGAGAAGGAATAGGATTTCAAACGTGTCTACACTGTGGTGTATGAAAGCGATGTGCAATGTGCCCATGTTCTTGGAAGCAGCTCAATAACTAGAGGCTATATTCTGCTTTTACTGCATAAAGGGAGAAGGAAAAAAAAGCAACTTGTATGAACTATTAACATTTGTACTAGAGCATCTAGAGGAAGTTCACCATTTAAAAATAAATTTACCGTGAAAATGTATGTAGACTGAAAGCCAAATTAAAGAAAATGCAAGGAACAGCTTGAAGGGTGTCAGAAGGGTCAACTGCAGAAAGAACTTCAGAAGGAGATATAAAGATGTAAAAAATGTTATGTAGAGATACTTAATTGCAAGACCATGGACTGGACACTTATCTGTGACCTGTTGGTATGTGTCCTTTAAGGGATGATAAACTGGTGAACTTTGCCACAACAGTTAAAGATGTTACTGATTCTATCAGTGTAAGGTTGATACGGTCTTTGCAGAGCTGTGTTGTGCTGTTACCTTTAGTAGTATAACTGGTGTTGCAGCTTAAACTGCTGGTGAAGGTGGACTTGTGAACTTGGGTGCTCATGAGCACTAGGTCTTTTCTTTTTGAAATATGCAGTATTGTTTATAAAGTGTATTGCATCTTGGATGTAATTACATTTCTTATTCTGTAATTACATTTCTTATTCTGATCACTGATCTAAAGTTAAAATTTGAAGCAGGCACTGTTCCTGAAAGTATCCATAGAGGCCTGACATTTCTAATTTGTTATTACAGAAGCTGGTATCTTGCATAGTTCAGATAAATGTATTTCAAATTTCTTGCAAGTAATTACTAACTAAAACACTGTAATATTCAGGTATGTTTGGAAGAAGGACAGTGTTGTAATAAATCCATCCAGCAGTTCCAGGATCACAGTAGAGAAAGATGGAACCCTCCTCATCAGCCAGACGTGGTCAGGTGACATCGGGGACTATACTTGTGAGGTCATTTCTTTTGGAGGAAACGATTCCCGAATGGCTCGTCTAGAAGTGATGTGAGTAATTCCATCTTGAACACAAGGCTATGCTGGTTTTCAGATACCCTCATACACCTTTTTTTAGGTATTTATTTATTTCAATGGGAAATTAAGGCTGGTTCATTATGAACCATTATGAATCATTCATTGCTTTGGGATGTCCTCCCTTTTGCATGCTGCTGTGCTACTTGGACTTTCAAGTGACTGAGTTTCAAGTCACTCAGAAATTACTTCCACTTCAATGTATTTCTCTGCATCACATTCAATAGATTGGATGGCTGAGCTTGGGGGATAACAATTAATAGCTGTAGTCTGCATGAAGGCAATAATAAGTGGACTAATGCATGGGATTATAATGGGGCATGTCCTGTTCAACATCTTCATCAAGGATCTGGAAATGTTGGAATGCGTACTCATCAGGTTTGTAAATGGCACAAAATGGGTGGAGAACCTCAATGTGAGACCATCATTCATAGGAACCTAGATAGGCTGAGAAATGGGCTGACAAGAACCTTAGAAAATTCACCAAGGACAAATGCCAAGTCCACATGTGAGGAGCAGGTTTGACCCCAAAGGTTGGAGGTTTTTTAGACCAGACTGGATAAACTGGTCTGATTTTATGACTGGCCCTGCTTTGTATGGGGGTTTGGCCCCTTCCAACCTGAATCCTTCCATCATCCCATGCTGTTGGACTTTCCCATCAGGCCCAGGTGGTGGGCTGTGATGCCAAGGTTATAGGAAAACATTTTCCTCCTTTAGTGCTTTTTCTCTGTTAAACATACATAAAAATAGCTGGTCCCTCAGTAGATATTGCTTATTTTTTCATTCTCTTTAGACATAGAGTTCCAGAGAAAAATATTTTTACGTTTGCCTTTCTTTATTCCTAAGAATCTTTAAAAATTCAGTTAAGAAAGAAAAAAATACTTAAAGTACACATTGCTTCTGAAAAAGGATTATAAAAATGGCATTGCATGGTTCTGTATTTTCTATTCCTGTCATTCCACTGGAGCGAAGTAAGCTTCCATTTTATTTTTATCACTAAAAGCAACAACTGTGATTTTGGTCCATGTGTGGAACAGATCAAATGAGTAAGACGGTAATGTTTTATGTAGTCTTATTTTTTTTTATTTGAGTAGTGCCACATGCTTTAATTTAACTCAAATCGCATCTGTTTCTGCTGGTCATGCCTGATATCTCTGAGAAGATGGCAACTTCTGCTGTTGGCAGAATAATGAGTTCACCTCAGAGATTTGCTATGCAGGGCCCTGTTTGATACAGCGTTATTCTGACAGTGCCAAGGCAAGATCAGATGCCCGTTTGCAGAGAGCGGTCATACATTCTTTCTCTAATTAAGCGCTCCTCAGCTCTCCTCCCGGAGTGCATTTTACTGCTGGTTTGGATCCAAGAGCAGAAGACAATTCAAAATATATTGCTACTATATAATCATACTTTCTTTTTCTCTGAGGCTGTTTTTGAGTGGAGGGCAGAAAATTACGGAGTGTAGACAGAAAAGAAGGTTAAAATCTGGACTTTGAAGTGAGCTGCAAAAATGTGCCAAACGCTTCAGCAGCTTCATCCTAAATACCAAAAGATGTCCTGTGTGGTGACCCACTGTAGCACAGCAGATGTATTTATTCACAGCTTCCTGTTGACCAGTAACAGTTTTACACTCTGTAAAACTCATGCTAGAAGTTAACCAGCATATTCCATGTGCCTGCCTGCCCCCCCCCCACCCAGCTCTCTGCAGCTCTGCTGCCTCTCCATGCCCCAGTGCTCTGCAGCAGCTCTTCATCCTGGGTCTCTGCTTCTTCCCATGTTCTGTTGCTGATGGCTCACAACCTGTCTTTCTTGAAGGAATTAAAGAAATATATCAAACCCACTCCTGTGGAGGACTTCAGTAACTGATAAGTCACTCGATCATACCTGGAAGTGTGACATTTTATTTCAAAGTGGTGCTGCTGGTAGTGCAATAATGCCAAAAACATTGAATTCCTTTGCAGCTTTTGTCATTATCATTTGGCTCGGCAGCACAAATCTGTGAGAAATAGAGATACATGATACAACAGAAGTGAAATGAGGAAGAAAATATGTAGAAAGGAAATGTCAGAAGTAAAGCATAAATTAAATTTAGCTAGTGTACGAATGACAGATCTATAACATTCCCAGTTCTCCCAGATAATTCTCTTGTGCAGAACATTAACAAACAGGGCATGTACATTCCCATCCATGAGCACTTACACTTCAGTGCCTTGAGCAGCACTAATGTCAGACAAATGTTCAGAGGAGGCCTCTCAACCAATTACAGACTGGAGCAGTCTACCAATGGATAATACTGTAGCCTACCTACCTCCATCTGACAGCTCTGATTGTCTCACCAGCTTTTTTCCCCCAGGACCTGGCATATCCCTCCTTTACCTCTGGGCACGTAACAAGAAATTTTCAAAGGCACAAATAAGTTTGCTACTGATTTCTATTCAGGCTGATCCAATTCAAAACCATTGACCTACAGGGTGACCTTCAGTTATTCAATCTGTGAGTGGTTTGGTTTTCTAATCTGTGAAAAAAGGAAAGAGAACTTTTTCCTCCTTTTTCTTCCCCTGTTTGAAGACAGGCTTGGGAAAAAAGGGACCATTTCTTGCCAGAAGAATACAGGCTGATAGCACAGTCGAGTTCTAACACGGTATACATTGGTAGTGCAAGCAGGATGGATCATTTTTCTCAGCATGTCTATGAAGAAATAAGGTATTTGAAACTGAAAGCCAGCAAACTAATGAAGAACTTGCTAAAGTGCAGCCAAAGGTTACTGTGCTCATCAATTTTGCACTGATGGTACTTGGGCACGGAAACTAATTGCTAGTCAAGATACTCTATTCATTCATTTGTCTTCCCTCTAAATGTGTTTATTCTTCATGTACACATCACTTGATTTGATTTGCACGAGGTAAAACATTCACAAGTGATGTTTCTCTCCTGTAAGAGATGATTTTTAGTTTTTTTACTTAGTTATTTATTCCTCTGCTGGTAGATCTTCTCAACTGCAAATACAGAAACATTTGCAGATGATGAGCTTGTGCTTCTCTTGCATTCTTCCAAGTCATAACATTAGATTCTGAAAAATAATTGTATGTATTGAAACACACCAACTCCATTTAGCCTGCTTTTATGTTCCTATAAATACAATATGGGATGGAATACATACAGAGAAAATAAAGCTTGTTCCTGGAGCTACATAAGCTGAGCTATCAGAGTGTATCACTCTCCTGACAGGAAACACTGCAGATTCCAGCTCAGAATATCCTGAGGGTTCTCTGTGTATATAAAATATTCAGAATTACCACTATCTATGCCTGATGATACCTGCTGCTCAATATCTGCCTCTGCAGTCCATACTAAGGGATCTCTTTGTTGTATGAATGTGACTGAGAAGTATGGTAATGCTACATTGTTGGAAAATCAAAGCCCTTTACAAGCCTCTGTTATGTCACAACATCGAGTAAAATCTTTTAGGCTCTTTTTCTATGCAAAAATATGGAGAGGACAATGTAATATAAAAATAGGCAATTTATTCCTGGCAGCAAGTTCATCTTCTTTCAGATCTCTTTCACCAAAGAGCTATTATCGCTCTGTCTTCTTCAAAGGCAGGAGAGGTGAGCTAACCAGTTATTATAAAACCTACTGTGTTGCCAAGAATGCACAGCACTGCCTTTGTCAATCACTTAAAAAGGAATTCTGATTTTTTTTTCAGATATTTGTAATTGATGCTTCTTCCAAATAACTTGGTTACTAAACAAGAGCAATGAGAACAATGTGGAGTAACAAATGAAAA
Organism: Lagopus leucura; assembly: GCF_019238085.1. NCBI lineage: Eukaryota > Metazoa > Chordata > Aves > Galliformes > Phasianidae > Lagopus > Lagopus leucura. The sequence continues at coordinate 3,688,478 of NW_024962257.1, forward strand.
TGATGTCTCATTACAAACCTATCTTCACATGGTCCCATGTCCCTGAATTCCGGCAGCTCATCTCTTTTCCTTTTAGCAGACACTGAAAGCAGGAAGGATGTCAAGCTTGAAAGTACATTATTCCTTCATCACTAAGAAAGAAATCTTCTATTTATTTTTTCCAGCCTTTCAGTTGAGGTGTTATCCAAGAAATAAGGTTTACCGCTGAGTCTAAATACACTTGATATTCAGAAAGAAGTACCACCCAGAAATGCACTTGGAAATACAATCATCTGTTCATCAAAGGGCTATCAGAAACATTGGTGTTTTTAGTGAAAATAAAGCATAAAGTTCAAGAGCCTTTCCCAAGACATCTGTAGGCTTGAGCTTGCAGAGACTGCCTGAATGAGGCAGGAAACAAATCTGTGTGCTCTGGGGTTTGGCAGGTGTTTAATTTCAAAAGTCCACCTTGTTACAGGCGTGCAAGAGACAAAAATCCTCCAAACTAATCGATGCCTTGCAGGAATCAATCCTTCCAGCAAAAGAAACTGGAAAGTCCTGAGCAACACATGATGTGTTTCTTTATTTAAAATGTTATAAACTTTTATGAGCAAAGCCATCAAGGCTGAGAGCTTTGCTAGATTTCCTGCCTCAACTTCTTAGCAAATTATCAGGTCTAGCAGATGAACCACCTGCTCCCAAGTAGAACGTGTACGAGGGACCTGATTTAGGAAGTCATTTACGAAGTGGGAGCAGGGTTTTTTTTATAAACTGACAAGAAAACTTGTTTAATCTCCCTTGCCTTTTTAGTAATCCTCTCTTCAGTCACAGTCTCTCTAATTACCTGCTGTTGGACCATTTTTCTCAGAAATCTCTCCAAACCATGTCTGGTTTATTTCCCGTAGCAAATAGTCTGTTTTAGCTAATTTTGTAAAACACTGTATGTGTTTGCTGAGTAAATTTTTCAGCTACCCTCTGGCAGTGATGAGCTGACTCAAAACATTAGAGTTTCTGTTTTGAACATGTATCATCTGTAAGTAGCTAATACTTCTCTCCTAGATTGTCACAATAGCTCCATGTCTTTTTTGTGCAAATCTGCCATTTTAATTGCTTTGTCAGAGACCCCTCAGGTCACTTTGGTGGCTACACCATTAACCCTGGGCTTATCTATCAATTACAGATTTCAAAGGGGTCTGTATGTGGTTTTTGCTATCATACGAAGCAAGTCATGGAAAACTTGACTTCGTGCAGCTCTTCAGCATTAGAGGCATGAGTCCTTAAGATGTTGAAAAACCTTCATATATTTCCTGTTTGGGGCTTCAATGAAAAAAAAAAATAAAAGCATGATAATGCTGGATTATTAGTTTCCAGTGCCTGATCAAGGGCTGCTGTGTGCCCTGCTGTTACTGTCCTAAACCTTACCCACTTTCTTGGTGAATCTTGGTGATCCTGCCAAAGACTTGAAATTACTATTTCCTGCAATTACTTCTTGAATGTTTGCAGCAAGAAAAAGTAATCTTCCTAAGAAAGAAGAGATGATCTGTTTTGGGAATGTGAATATTCATGGTGGTGGTACAAACCTCATTTATCATCTGTTCCGTGTATGCAGTAGCAAGTGAGAGGGGAACAATGTGCAAGTGCTTACTAAGGTAGGAGCTGCTATTTATTAATCTCTGCTTTTGTATACTACAGAGAGAAAAGTACACTTCTGTGCTGGAAAGTCTTTGTAGTTTTAAATATTTATTTCTGTCCAGGTGTGTTTCTTAGGCACTTATAATGTCTGTCTTGGGGGATTTAAATCTGTGAGCACCATCTGTTGCTGTTCAGTGTGGACACATATGGGTAAAGAATATGATATTAGTGGAGATAGGTGTGCTGTCTGGCTGCTGCAGCTCATGCTATCCAGTCTGAGCAGAGGCGCCTGTTTCCATCATGTTGCTGACAGATTGCCATTTTGTGTCAACCTAACAGAATCATCAACTAAACGCAAATCGGCAGCAAAAAAAAAAACACATTTAACCTGAAATTGTGCTTTGAAAAATGTGAAGAAAGGAATGTCTTTTCTCCTGCCAAAGTCTTCTATTATTTGTGCCCTGAGAAAAGGACTGATCCATAAGGTCTTTTACTCGTGTAGCCTCTTCCTTCTGTAGCGTAGCCTCTGTCCTCAAATCAACTGTTGGTTCAGACCTTCTGAACATAAGGGAAAACAAGATTACCCAGTAAATGCACACCCTGAGAATATCCTCAACAGATTCCAGCAGTTTGTCCCATTGTTAGAGGAGGAGTTCCCAAGGGATAGGTTTGCAGTCAGCTCCCTCTGGCCATCCCTCCACATTGCTCTCTGTGAGCATTGCCTTCTGGAAGAGCCAGAGCCTCAGTCCAGCACTGAGCTCATCCCACTGGGCCTGGTGATAAATGAAGTGGGGACTGCGACTTCTCAAGCCGTCACAACAAGAGGTTTCACTCTCCTGCAGTAATTTCCTTTGCCAACTTAATCACAAAAACATTTTTCTAGCCAGCTTGCTCAGGGACACGATGATAAGTTATAGCGGAGGTTTAATGTTTATTATAATTTAATGTTTCATTCAAAATTAAGTAGCACCCGCCTGCAGTCCCTGTGTATCTTAAACCTCACTCCATGCTTCTCATGTGGCAGGCTTTTTCTTCTATTTTGCCTTGCAGGCCAGCTGCCCTTCTACTTTGTTTTCACGTTCCCCCTTTTCCCTAAGCTTTGCAGCACTCTGCTCAAAGTTTGCATCTGTTGGGCACATTCATGCTCTTGTCTGTGCCTGATGTTTCCTCTAATCCAAAACTGACCATATATCTGCTGCTTTTGCACAAAAAATCCAAGCCTGGGTGCTGCCAGCCCTGACCCAAGTGATACCTAAACTTGTAATCAGTGGAATGATCAAGGTGTCTTGGCCAAGCACTTGAATGACATTAATACCATAATGATCCTCCAAGTTGTTATTCCACAGAAAGAGCCTGGGGTGACCATGCTTCTGATTTGCTTAGGCATTTAAAATCAAATGAGAGGGGAGGACCCATGGAGTCTCAAGCTCAGCCCTAGGAATGGAGCCCTAAAGCCCTTCCAGCCTGGGGAGAGGTGGGAAGTGAGGAGCCTTCTACTCGTGCATTTCTCTTGTAATTCTTTGGCTCCTCACTTCTGCGTTCCTCAATCTTCCAGCAGAAACCTGAATCCAGAGCATAATCATTCTTCTGGCTTAAAGCCAGAGTCTGTATTTACTTTTGTGAGTGGCTGAGGAGTTGCGGTTTTTAAATAACTGTAAGCCTTCAGTAGCATGATACATTACTGTGTGAAATTACTGTTTTTAATATTAAGCATATAAGGTCTGCTTGTGGCTTTCTGCTCTTGCCAGAGCAGATGAGCAGCTCATGTTGAGGGAAAGATGCCACTGAGCTTTCCTGGGAAGAAGCACTGACTGAATGGGCAACAACTGGTCCTCCTTGCTCTTCCTTTCCTCTCAGAGATTCCTGTCCTACTAAAAACCAGAATGGAAGGAACAAAAGTCAGGCTTGAATATAATTGCTGAAGGACTCGTCGCTGGATGCAGTTCAGCACATAAGGAACGTAGCAGAATTTAGTTTTCTCACTGCACCATGCAGGCTCTGACTTTCAGGAAATGAGTCCAAATGAAATGTTGTTCCATAAATTGCCTTTATGCCGAGAAATTACACATTTTAATTGAGCTGCTGTTTTATTTTTATTTTTTAATGTTTCATTTTGTATTTCTGTGGGGTTTCTACAGGCATTTTCTCTACATTTTCTGGTTGGGTGCTTCCAAAAAAATCCTTATTATAAGAAGGAAGGATTCTACCCATGACAGGATAAGCCTGAATCCATGAGTAAATCAAGCTGTTCTGTAGCCTAAGAATACATATGGTAATTTTGATTAGTAGCTCTATATGGATAGTGTCAATGTCTTCTGCTTCCTTGAGTATGAAAAATTCCATGTTAAATCATATCTCCCATGTGTTTTACTGTTTATATGTATTACTGCTGTCATGTTTCTAGGACATCATTGTAAGAAGGGGAAAAGAAGTGAGAAGGAAATTTATTGACCAACTTGTCTCAATCAAAAAACAGTATGAAAATTGGCTTCTTCCTCATTTAGCAACATTTCCATTAGCTGTTCTAAGCATCAGCCTTGGGACTTTCTGCAAAAGTTGTGGGTTTTTTTTTCCCAAATACGACAAAATTGTGAATAATGTAGAGATGACTTTCATTTATTTAATTGCACAATGGCTGCTGGTAGTTTTATATCTGTCATCGTATAAGTCTGATGTCATGTGCCTTTAGCTGCCTATACAACTGTCCTGAATGAAATACAGATTGATTCTGCTGTGCATTTTTTATCTTCCTTTCTCTTTTCCTTCACAGCGAGCTGCCTCATTCCCCTCAGAATCTTCTGGCCATCCTGAATTCCTCGTACAGCCGCAGTGTGGTGCTTTCCTGGGTGCGTCCTTTTGATGGAAACAGCCCTGTCCTCTACTACATGGTCGAGGTCTCTGAGAACAGTAAGTAAAATCAGATATGTTCCAATCTCATATTTGTCTTAATTATTTAGCCTTGCAGACTTAGCTTTTACCAGATCTGACAACAAAACCTTACTGTTATTTGCCGAATGAGGGACAGTATACAGGGTAGTCCTGGGTATTACACTCAACTGTTAACACCCTTATAGAGTTCAACTACAAAAAAAGACCTGATACAGTGGATTTGGTATATAGGGAATCCTTAGTTCCACTTCCAGCATTGCCAGCCTGACTTCAAGCACATCAGCTCATCCTTCCATGCTTCTATTTGACATCTGTCAAATAGCAGGAGTCACATTTTATTTCTTTCCTGTTGTCCTTTGCTCTGTGCTCATAGATACCCTGATGCATTCAGAGCCCCAGCTTTACCTGAAAAGTGTAGGCAGTCTGATAGCATAAGGAATTGATGGTCTGTCATAGGAACAAACTCGGATGTCAATAGGAGCTGCTGCTATGTCTGCATATGGTTTCATACGTTTTCTCCAGTTTCCCTAGGTTGTTGTTTTACAGCCTTCTTTCAGGTAGGTGGCTGAGGATACTGAACCATGAAACATACAAATATTCTACCTTTGTTTGTAGCCTTCATAGGTTGCAATCCTGATCACTGTGAATCGCCACTGCTCACAGGTTTGGCATGCTGCATGGCTCGCCCTTTCTGGCTCTGTTTGCAAGGTTATTCAGGGACACCGCTAAACGCTTCTTTCAGAGTTGATGGAAAGATGAGGTTATATGGAAATCGGTCACCTTGGCATTACTTTCTAATCTCTATCACACTAGGAGCTGGAAATCCAAGCCTAACAATTGGTTCTTGATGAAAAAATTAAGAGCATCACTTTTTCTGACATGTGGAAATTAGCTGCTGCATTAGTGAATGTGAAACAGTGCTGATTTCTTATTATCTGGAGAGTAGCGTTTTGTTTTGCCACACAGAGAGCTTGAGATGAGACTTGAGCTTCAGATCACATACAAGCCCTGTGCTTTGCAGGTTGGAGTGCATAGCTTTTCAGATACAGAGGCCCCAGAACTGATGATCTTGACATCTGTTGCAAGAAGTGCAGTTTTGTAATGGAAATCCCAAATGGTGTCTGGAATTGCTGTCCTTAACACAGTTCCAGATTTATTTATTTTTTATAACTAATGACTGGGAAAATTCACAGTGTTCTGAGCTCACACCCCACTACACCTTTTTATCACTGTCTGTTTTATCATCCCTCTTCTCTCTCCTAATATTGACTATAGACAGTAAGTAAGTGCATTTTCACTCCCTGTGCCCGTTCTTTCACTCGGGGTTATTGCCCTGAGTGTTTCATGTCTCCCAGTGACTTTGACAGAGACAAGTTAATCAACTCTCAGTCTGGGGACATGATGCAAAAATAGCAGAGCTGTATTTATGTGGAGACAGCACAGAGCTGGCCAGAGGTATGCATGTGAGTCCTGCACTGTGCTGCACTAACTGGGAAGCATCACAGAGCCCACTCAGCCTCCAGGTCAGATTTGGAAGGTCTTTAAGCATCTTTGTAACAGTGAAGCCTTGCAGGTCTAGTACAGACATAGAGTAGACATGCCATCATTTCAAGAATGCTATAATTTGTTTCCTGAAATTTGTGGAAGGCTCAGCAGAAATCAACAGTAGTGCTCCAGAAATTATGCAGTCTCTCAAAGCTCCACAGGATCCTGTGAACCCTCGCTCATTCCATGATAGATCAATAATTTTGGCTGATGGCATTGCAATCAACCACTGAGAGAGTCTCATTATCACAAATCATAGGTATATGTACTTCAGCTGCATAAACCAAACACAGACCAGGCTTGTTGTCGTCTGAGCATCTGAACTCCCAGAAGTACTCTAGACCTTGCTCTCCTTTGAGGTTTTTATCTCTGCGTTTATTTACTTTGCTTTTATGTACAGTCTCTAACTGGTTACCCATAGAAGTAGGACTAGAAGGAATCCAAGTCCTTGAATATTCCACTCTTACTGTGTGTGCTCTCTCATTTTATATATTATTGCTCAGCTTTACAGATGTCAGCAGCGTGGTGGAACAACGTCAACAATGACTTCTCTTGGCAAAGCTGGCTGAAATGTCTGCATATTTTCAGTGTCTCATTTTGTTTTATATTCCTCAAATGTTTGGTTTGGAGTCATTGCGATCTTGTTAGTGTGTGGTTAATATCTAGGTTTCAAATCTGCTACTCCTTTGGAAAACAGCATCTTTCCTTGGTCCTGTCATGTTCCCCCCGCCCCCTCATGATGTTCATGAATGAAGCTGACTTTTGATCTCATAAAGGTACAATTGTTGCCTGATATGACTGTGCAGAATCTCCCTTTGCTTTCCAAAGAAAATCTTTCGTCAGGTTTTCCATTGGCCCTTTTTGTGCTGCGGAAAGGGCAACTGTCAAGGACTCAACATATGCTTTCCATGAGCTCATGTGCTCATGGCTGTCACATTTTCACCATCAGCAGCAGTGCAATATGCTAAACATCCTAATCCCTGTTTGTTTTCACACATCTAAAGCTTAGAGAGAGGCATCAGAATTACGATTTATTTTCCAGTTAGCAAAGCTGCATAGAAGGTATTGTTCTTCATTCTGTGGAGCCTTAATGCCTGAGTTTGGCTTTGCTGTTACAAATGCCAAAATGAAGTCTAGTTTTGTTTGTTCTTTTAGCAGTTTTGCTTCAAATAATTTTCTAATCGCTTTCTGGATCCATTGTGCATTTTGAAACACGTACCGTAAGTGAATCCATAATAACGGTATCAGTTTCAGAGGACTAGCTGAAGAGGGTTCAAAATAATGAGTGTAGATTTCAGAGGACTAATTACTAGCTACATTAGAGAGAGGCGTGTCACTCCACCTGGCGTGGATTAGAAATCCTTTTCATTAATATCAATTCAGTAAAGAGATATAAAAACCTTATTTTAATTAGAGGAAAAAAACAGTGGCAGATCGCATGCATAAATTGCTGGAAATATGAACGACTCCAGTCACCAAGTCACCTAATTTTTAAAATGAATATATTTGGCATAATGTAATAATTCTCAAATTACAAGTGTTCACAGTAGGCTGTGTCTGTGGGTGATTTGAGGCATATGGCCTTGAACATTTGGGGGCAAATTTATAATCTAATTTGAAAAGCACAGTTCCAGGGAAACACAGTCATTAACTATTCTGCCCACACGGAGCCAGGAATGTGAACCTTCATTTCAAATGAGATTTTCAAATAAATACTAGCATGTGTTGCTGTTATTTGCAATAATGTGATTTTTGGATGTTTCATGACCTCTTTAACCAGTGTTGCAGCATTCCTAGGAGCCCCTATGAAACATCCTCATGGAGTTGGAAGAAGCTCCACTTATTTTACTCTAAAAAAAAAAGTTCAGATTTCAGAGATTAATCAAAAATTATTCTGACCAATTTTTTATCTGAGCAAATTAATACTCAGAGAATTCTGTCAAGTGTAGTTAACATTAAAATACATTTCTGATTTATTATATTCTGAGATATCTGTGCAATGTAATCATACCACTCAAATTCATCACATCATGCCAATGAGGAGATAATTAAAGCTCCTATAAACAGCATCTGCACATGCTTCACTTTGAGCTCATGAATTGTCTTGCTGAACTTGGTACGAATATTGAAATGATAAAAATTGAACACAGGGATAAATCTTTGCAAAACAACACTGTTTTCTACAAACAGGACTCAGATCCGCAAATGATGGTGCTGAAAGATACTTTTTCTCAGGGCAGTGGTAGACTGTGTTGAAGTCCTACCAAAGAAGGATGAAAAACTTTGTTTTTGTTTGAACTTTTTGCAATATCATATTGTCATGAAAGACGGATTCAGTAGTATGGTAAATTGCAGTGGTTCCGTCTGTGCTAAACCCCTGGAGAAGAAAAGAGATGGAAATGTACTCCAAAGCTGCAAAAATTAGATTTCTGCCGTAGGTGTAGTCTGCAATATCAAACAGAAATGATTTTTGAGGAACTTGCAATCAGTGCAAGAATTGTGAGGTAGACAGGGAAATTTAAAAGAAATGCCTCTTGGTGAATAACCAGTGCTATCAAACATATATATTGTGAGTGCATCCAAAAACTCTTAACAGAACATGTCATTTCTCAAAGCCAAAAATTGCACTGTAAGCTCGAGAGTAGCCTGTGAGATTCTTGGTTTCCAAGAAATTAACTTGGGGAGGCAATTGGAATTAATTCAGAATACCCAATATCCTTAAGAAGATAGACAACTAGCCATGAGTTTTTCAAACAGTGGCAATTACAGCAGAAGAGCAAGCAAGCAAAGCCCAGAGTACACTCTGGGCAGCTTAAGTTAAATGAAGGATTAGTGTGGTCTGTTCAATGTATTTATTAGTTTGACCTGGCAAGTCTCTCACTGTGGAGCTTCTCTAGGCTTCCTGGGACAGGCAGGTGACAATCATCCCTGAAGGAGATGGGAGTCAGTGCTGAAAATCCTATGGAAGGTTTCCAACGTCAGAACTGCTTTTCTACGCAGTAAAAGGAACTGCTGGACTATGCTGGGCTCCCTTCTGTGTTTAAGGAGGGGTAATGGCCTCTCAGAATGTTTAGTTTATTGACTGATTGTCCAAAAAAAAAAAAAAAAAGACTTCTAAATTTTGAAGCTACTCTGCACAGTTCCTGTATCCACTGCTCCAGGAGCAAGCAAATCCCCCCCCAAACCTCTTCCCTTTAGGACTCAGACTGCCCAAGAGATGAATAGGGTTCGTTTGTATTAGTTTTCAGTTTAATCTCTCTTCCTGCCAGATCTTTTATCTTCCACCAAGAGAAGAAAAAGAATAAATAAAGTATTCTACAGATGCAGCATATAAACAGAGCAGAGCCCCAAGGTGCTGAGGAGATTAATAGGCCCTATTGTTGAATCAAACTGCTCACTGCATTGAACTGCTTGGGTTAAGCACTCTCAGATGGTGTTTACACTAGCAGTTAACAAATGGAACTGATTTGCTCTAGGAAATGGACCACTACCCAAGAGCTCATACAAGGGTATTTTGCTCTCTTAGTGTTGTCTGTTCTTCCCTTTCCTCATGCAGCTGCTTCAGGCAACTTACTAAGTCAGCCATGGCTGAATCTTGATTGGGTCCTGTGCTCTCTGGATGTCACAGTGTAAGCAGTTGTTTGTAAAGCCTCGGGAGAAACTTGATTAAAAAGGAAGGAACTAGGGTGCACCAAACTAATGCAGGTATCCTTCCTCTGAGTGCTTTGTAAACAACGCCCAGCACTGCATTCAGATCATCGCCACCTAGACCTTGCAGCAGAAGCGGCTGACGGCAAATCATCAACAGCTGGCAGTGATGGAACCTGACTGCTGTGCAAATGTCCCTCTTCAGCATTCCCAGTATTCTGCTGTGTCAGTTTTCTTGTTAAAAAAGACTTTGTTCTCAGAAAGCCATTACTGGAATAAATATATTCTGAATAATTTGAAGATGCAGAGTGTATAGCCCAACAGGCATCACACCCCAGTAGACTTAAACTTGCTAAGGAATCTGCCAGAAAAACAGTGAATTAGTGGTTTACATCTTGGTGTGAAGTTTTTCTTTCACATTTGGGACATCTCATCTTCATTTTCAGGCAGACATGGAGGTGACCTGCCAGGAGCTGCAGTGCACTTCTGATGAGCAGCATGCACAGATACATTGCCAAAATCTACAGCTAGCTCCTCAGTCATTTCCAGAAGTATTTGTAATTTTGAGCAGGGAGCTTGAAAACAGCTGGTATTATTTAAAAACTGAACAAATCTTTAAGTTGGCTGTTTCCATTGCTGTACTGTTGCATCTCAAACCAAATGTCACGTCTCCTTCACTGCTTCAGTCATGACTTTGGGGAGAATATATACCATCAGGCTGGAAAGAAAAGAAGTCAGGATATTTAATTTTCAACATGCTTAATTTCTGACCTCTTTGAAAACTTGAAAATACAGTTTGGGCATCAGAGGAGCTCAGCATGTGAAGTATCTGAACTGACAGCAAAGGTTTTATAGTACTGCTGGGGCTGTTTATACCAGGGAGCCTTCCTAGGAAATGAGTAGACGGAACGCCAAGTACTGGAAAAAGAATAAAACATGGAGAATCCAAAGCAGAAGCTTTCTCAGGCCTTATAGTGAAGGACTGATTTGGCAGAGAGCATCACGCTTCTACACCTGCTTGCAAGCTGGGTAGAGAGATATTCCAAACTGCTCGCGAATTTCATTACAGACCTTCCACCAGAGCCACTCATGGGTGTGGTGTTGTAATGGCCTGCCAAACAGATGGGTTGTGAAATACACAGCCCATCTGTCTTTATCATGCTTGTTTCCTCTTTTATTAAAATGTTAATGAATATAGTTTTTATTTATTATGCCATGACATGTGCAGCATCACTTTCCAATAGACAAATGTGCAATCTGCATAACCGTGTGGGCTGACAGGAACATTTCTTTTGCTGCAAAGAAACTTCTTGGTAAAGTTCCTCTGAGGAAAACAAGCAGAGGGAGCCCCGTGCAGCCACAGACACATCCTCCCTTCTGCAGAGCTTTCAACAAGCACTTCCACCAATTTCAAATGTTCCTTATTCCGACAGATTCTCCCTGGAAGGTTCACCTATCAAATCTGGACCCGAAGATGACCAGTGTCACTGTGAGTGGACTCACCCCAGCCCGAACCTACCAGTTCAGGGTGTGTGCAGTTAACCAGGTGGGAAAAGGCCAGTACAGCTCCGAGACCAGCAGGTATGGCAAAAATAAACGCCTGCATACTGCGTACATGTGGGAGAAAAAAATGTTGTGAGAGAACAAAATAAAGTTATCTTTTGCACAATAACCGAGGAGGGGAGCAGTTATCATTACCCAGATCTCCAGAGAGTGCTCTGCGGCTGTCAGTAATTGGTGGTAATGGCAATTAGGCAACGCGGGAAACCAGCACACAATGGGAGAGGTGCCCTCGTGTTTCCAATGTATCAGTGAGCATTATCTTGGAAGGTGGTCAAATAGGTATAAGTGCAAGCAAAATATTTTTATTCCTATTGTGTTAAGTCACTGCAGTTAGCCCTGCAAGGAGTACAGCTTTCACCCAATCATTGCAGTGTTACTTCTGGAATTCACCCAGATGTGACATAGAAGGATGGCTTCATCAAATTTAGTTTCAAATGCATCCCCCTTCCTCTGTGAACCAGAGCTTGCTGTGAGCTTGAATTGCAGAACAGCTGAACTCTAAATGGCTTTTTCAAAATGTAGGAATTTGATATGAAAAATATTGAAAGAGCTGAAAGAAACAATTTGGAAGGAGTCACAGACACTGGACCTGAGCTCTAGCTCATTCAGGCTTGTAATCTTTTTAAAGAGTTGTAGCAGCCTGGGTGATTCAGAGAGAATAAGGCTACCTCAGCTGTCTGTCTTGCTACTTGCTTAACTGATTTCTTATTATGTTGATTTGTTGTAACTATTTCATGCATGTCTTCAGCAGTCTGATCAGCACTGTATTTCTTTCAAGTCATCAGACTTTGATAAACGAAACTGGTTCGCTTGGAGTTGGATCCATGAAATAGAAATGTTGCATATCCTTTATCTTGACAACCACCTCCGCCACATTCTTTTGCATTCAGGTTGATGCTACCTGAGGAGCCCCCCAGTGCCCCACCTAAAAACATCGTGGCCAGCGGGCGCACCAATCAGTCCATCATGGTCCAGTGGCAGCCTCCTCCTGAGAGCGAGCATAACGGAGTTCTTCATGGGTACATCCTAAGGTGAGTAATTTTCTTCCCTCCAAGGTCTAGAACTAGACTGGTGTGTGCATGAGGGAGCTTTTAACGGTGTGATTCAATGATGTATGAAAAGCTATTCCTAATTCCATCAAATATATTAGTTATTCTTTACAACCACCGCGGCTGCATTGGTTTGTTACAGATGAGAAAATGCCTGTGTTCAAATAGCCCAAAGGGTGCAGACATACAAATTCCAGCCTTTCTTACTGAGCTCCAGTCTGCTTTTTGCTGTTAGGTGCTCTGGATGAGTGTGGAGACTCTGAGCATCCAGATAACTTTTTTTCATTTTCAAATATTCTAATTATGATAAAGTGGGAAGTTGGTACAGTGCAGCCTGTGCATTGCAGATGTATTTGTGCTTATTACAACCTCAGCTTACTGCTCGAGAGTTTAACTACCTTACCAAAGACACAATAAACAAAGGACTCCTGCACTATGGAAGAGCAAGAATAGAATCAATAACTATCAGTTTTGTGCCAAACAAAATGGAGAGGGGGAATGACAGGTCAAATGCTTTGTGGCAGACCTTGATTTGGTTTTGAAAACCAGTCAATTGAGTGAAATTCTTTCAGTCTCAGCTGTGTTAATGAAAAACAGATTCAGACAGTAACTGGGAATCAGTAATTCATTCAATCTTTTGCTTACACAGAATTTATTTTTAGGAAAGGGTGCTGCCACACCAAGAGACTTTGCTGAGCACTTCCATTTTCTTATGTTTTAGGACTCAGTTATTCACTCCTGCCCAATTCATCTACAGCTTACTGGATTATTTGGCTTCCTACATTTCCTGCTATGTTAGCAGCCAGCTGGGGCCATCCCTTTCATAAGGGAGGCACTATCTAAATCAGAATTTCTGTGGGAAACTCCCAAGCATTGCACCTCCACTGATGTATTTCCTGCTGATGCTTATGGCCTATTGCAGGCAGGTTGCTGACATTTTTAACACAGGATCTTCCAGACCTATTAGAAGTTAACTAAATGCTACAGTCTAAATGCCAGTATCCTGTTTGTGCTGTGCTCCTGCTTTTGCTGGCATGGGTGGAAATTGTTTTCTGGTGCTGGAATGTTGGTGAATTCCCAAAATAGAGCTGGAAAGTTCCTTCACTCTATAGGCAGAGCTGAAGATGGTTAATCTCCCTGTCACCTGTACTGAGCCTATGACAGTGGTGAGCCACTGGAAGGAATGCTGGATTTTAAGAGCTGGGGCTCAGTTTGAAAGCAGTGCCAATCATCGCTGTCAGGTGGGAAATGATGCTTCAGCTTCTGCCCTTAGCTAAATCTTATCATGAGAGCTGGATACCCCTCTGCGTAGGATACAGCGTTGTTTGTAGAGTTCTTTTCTTCAAACAAGCCTACTGGACGATGAGATTAACTCCTAAGCTACTCCTGGTATGTCTGAACCAATCTCAGCATTAGGTCAGAAGCAATCCTGCAGCCTCCCACGTCTGGCAATCTGCTCCATTTAATCTGTATAGCATTTCCAGTCATGTTTAGCTTAACAGTTTTCTACAACTGTTATTAGCATAATTGATTCTGGTCCTCACCGTAACATCTCTTTCTGTTTTAGTAGGGAGTGATCATATTCATTATGCTCAGTCTGTGGACATTTTTGATGTCTACACATTTTGTCTAGACCGCAGAGCAGCAAAAGCATTTATTCAAAAGGAATTTAAGATTATCATATAAAAGCACAGCTGTCCTAGGTAATAAACCAAGCTGTTCTCCCAAGTGAGAATGTGTGGCCACAGCAATATGTGCACTGACGAAAGGTCTTCCTGCACTGATTTCTATAGAATTAGGATACACCACCGTGCATCCCAGAGACCTGACGCTGAAGACATGCAAGATACTAAACTGATGGAACACCTGATCTTTAAAAGTGAAGGTGCACTGCACAAGTCACATAGAGTATACATCAAAGTCCGCGGTGAGAAAAATCATGAAGACATGACATTTCTGAACTGGCCTTCTTTCTCTGCCCTTTTTCTCCCTGGCAGTATTGCATTTAGGGGAGTGCCATGCTAACAGCATAATAGATTAAATCACAGGAGCACTCTGCACCTTGTCTGCTAGGTGTGAGACAAAACAGCTCTGTGCCAACAATCGGCTTTGCATACAGCCTTGGCAGGAGACAAATAAAGGAATAGGTAGATGTCACATAAAGTAGAAAGGAAGAAAGGAAGAAAGGAAGAAAGGCATTCAATAAACTCAGCTGAGAGCTGATACTTCCTTATTTCCATTTCTATTTCATAAAGGGAATTGTAGGATCACGAATGCTGATATGACAAAATACAGTCAGACGAGGAGCTCCACTACAGAGGAGAAGGGGGTGGTTGGTGATCAAGAGCTGACCTGATTAGGGGAAGAGTTTAGAACAAAATCTGTTGCTGAAATACTTGTGGAAGTTGTCTAGCTGTACAGATTTAACTCAGATAAATTTAAAATCGGTCCTTAAGATGTCAATGAAATTGTGCTGTGCTAATAAGATTTTGGTGCTTGTTGTGAGGCAAACAATGAATGAGAGTGAATAAAACTATTTTGGTGAATAAGAACCCAAACATTCCTAAATTTGTCTGTTTTGGTGGGACTGCAATGCCTCACGACCCTGACTTGGTCACTGTGTTTCTGATTTGGTGTGATGTTAGCACATCACAAGCATCCATTGTAGCATTTCAACAAAGGAAGGAAAACACACAGTTATTCACGTTCAGAGATTTGTAAGGTTTGTTTTCCATAGCTTATTTATTCTCTGTACTTTCTTGGCCTAAAGAGACACATCAAAAGCGTTGTTTCATGTAATACAGTTTCTACAGGGGAAAATATGTTCTGTTTTCCAGCTTCGCACACTTCAGCAAAGGGTTTGTCTGGGTGTACACCACTCACCCTTACCTGGTTCAGCCCTCCTGAAATTTCCATGCTTAACCAATCCTTCCATCTCAAATTTATTCAGTCCTTATTTTAATTACACCGTGAAGTAAATCCAGGTGGGAGGCAGAGATGGCAGTGCCCACAGCTCCCAAAGGTCAGAGCCCTCTGAGTTCTCCTTTTCAGACTTCAGAGGAGGAAAAGAGCATTTCTCAAGCTGATTTACAGCAGCACCCTGATAAAAATCACATCTGGGCAATTTTTCCTACTAAATCACAGGTTTTACTAGACAAGCCACATTTAAAAAGCTGTAATTTTTCTGCAGCCATAAAGTAGGATAAAGTACCCATTTTGTTTAGCCCTGTGCGTGTAATCTCAGTGAGATCAGATTATAAATACTATGGCAGTCAAACCAGACGTGATCTTATCAGGAGTTAGTCTGTTGTTTCTCATTAGTTTTCATTATTCTTTGTATAATTCTACTGTAAAAGCAAGGATATTACCTGTTCACAAAAGAAGCTATTTTGTTAGTCAGGATATTTTCTGTGATTGATACCAACCAATTAACTGCAAGTTTTTCTTCCTGTCTGATAGGTATCGTCTGGCTGGCCTCCCTGGAGAATACCAGTATAAAAACATTACCAGTGCAGAAATTAACTACTGCTTAGTGACAGACCTGATCATTTGGACCCAGTATGAAATCCAGGTGGCATCTTACAATGGAGCTGGGCTGGGAGCCTTCAGCAGACCAGTGACTGAGTACACCCTGCAGGGAGGTGAGCAAATCAGAACAAGACATTCTTTATTGTCACAGTTTAATGCATCTTTTCCTATGGAGAAGATGGTAGTCACAGCTAACAACTTGTAGATGAATGGTCAGTTCAGTCAAATCCAGTAGGCAGCTCTGGGGAGAAAGAAAGGAAGTAGGAAACAGAAATTCAAGCACCTAAGCAGAAACAAAAGAAGACCCTACTGCCATCCTTTTTTTAGAAAAAGCTGTGCATGAGCTCAGAATTTATCTAGTTTTCCTGACCTTCATGATGACATCTTAGCGCACTAGCAGGTCAGAATCATCTGCAGCTGAAGTTATAAATAGAGATGCTGGGGAGAGCTGGGGTCTGTGGGACGGATTTATAGGACACGTGAGATGCAGGGGCAGAGGCTCCTCCTGTAGGAGTGGCATAAAGAATATGGTAGGGAATTGGGTTTATGGTGGTCAAGATATGCAATATGCCACGCAGGCAATACTTGAGACAAGCACAGAGCAAATCTAAGCCATTAGCTCTGATGGTCACAGAATAGCTTGCTTTAGAAATATGGGATGAACTTTAAGGGAACTATAGAAAGAGAAATAGAGCCTGTGTAGAAAGCATGTTTTGTAGCACTTTGGGAACGGTGCAGACATTTGCAAAGGAAGATAAAATGATCTTTAAAGCCCTGATTTTTATGTTATGGCCCTTCCATACCTTTCTGGTAAGTGCCTTAAGAAGGGTATAAATTACATTCAAAATAGGATATGTAATTACTTTTTACAACCAGTGTAAGGCATGTTTACACCTCTAGATTGGTATAAAAATCTGTAGGATAATTAAGTACCAGGCCCTTAAAGCTTTCTTATATTCTCATAATTAAGGGATTGTGCTGGATTCTGAACACCGGACAGTACGTGTTCCCTACATTACTGGTCATAAAACAATTAAACTATTTTAAAAGCTTGCAGTTTTACAGAACCTCAGTTAATTTATAGTCAGTGAAGATTACGTAGTTGTTTGTTAATTGTTACTAGGAGTTCATTATAACATGATTAGATGCAGCTTGAGTTGTAGGGAGATCTTTAAGAAAAGATTATTTGCATGCAATACTAATTAACCACAACAATTAAAACGGGAATCTATCTGTATTTTGTCTTAGGGCATCTAAACCCTCGCAGTTTAGAGGAGTCTAGACACACTCAACATCTTCCTAGAAGTATTTATAGCAGACCTTGAAATGCTGTTTTAAAAATTCCTTCTCTTTACAGCCAGGATTAATGTTTTGTATCCTACCATTCTCCACTGAGAATTGGTTTCCACACAGAATTTGAATCTATGTTGTGAATATGCTTGCAACTCATTACTTTGTTTATTTAGACATTTTAAGCTATCGTGTCACCTTAACCTTCCATCTGTTAAGATTCAGGTTTGGACTTCACACTCTTTTTTCTTAAACCCTGCAGCTGATTCTAATTTCCCTTGATATTATGTGCTGTTATCATCATCCTTTATTGATTGGCTGTCCATTGTCATTTATAAGGGTATAAATCCTCTGTTATAAATTAAGAGAAATCAGTCCTGCATCCATATTAACTATTTGGAGTGTTTATACTGCATGACTACATGCACTGGCCTGGTTGTCTCGATGTAGTTTCTAGCTATTCAGCATTGGGCAGACAAAGATGAAAAACTGGTTATTTCTGATTTTTTTATAGCTGCATTTAATAACAGCACTACATAATTACTTCATGGATGCTGGAAGCTGCCATCTCCTAATAGATGCCTTACTGGATTTCTGTGCAAGTCACTGAAGTCTGCTCTAAAAAGAGCCTGAATTCTTTTTACATTTAGAATTGAGAAGAAGGGAGGGTAACTAGAATGGGTGTAGTTGGAAATTGGATTAATATAGAGACTCCATAAGTAACACACTGCTGTCCAAAACCCTGCTCGTTTATCTTTCCTGCAGTTGGGAAATGACAGGAGAAACCAGTGTTTTCTTGCTCTAGAATGTCCTTCCCGAACCAAACCAGCAGGAGTACGGAAAGCCATGTGTGAAACTGCCCTGTAAATCACACTCTGATTTTAATATGAGCCGAGATAAATGTCAAAGACACACACTCCCGTCTATCCCTCTCTCCTGCTATGACCACCACCACCTCTATTCTGACATGCATTAAACGATGTGAGCCGTGCTGGCAAGAACCTGTCTGTCTGCTGATGAAAAATACCTGAAATACCTCGTATTAATCAAATGTGCTCTGCAGTCAAAGCCTGGCAGGAAATGAGCACTGGGAGCTGATCACCCCATTGGCAGGAGCAGATCAGCACATTGGCATCTTTGTCGGGAAGAATATTGACTGGCCATACAAGCTGTGGATTTATACCACAGCCCGCTCCATTAATCCCTTATTAGCCCTCTGGCATTGTGTTTGCCACTGATAAGTAATCAGCTCTTCAAATGTTTCCAGCCTCTGCAATGCAGCCAAACTAGCAAGATGCTGAAAGATGATCTAAACTTGTAGTGAGACTGGCATGTAATGTCAACTAGATAAAATGTCAGCAAGACTTACTGCCAAAGCACTGAACTGCCGAGCTCCGGGGTCAGGCAGTTTGACTGTCTCTAAATCTTGAAAGTCTTTTCAGAGTGATATTCAGCGTAATCCTTTGATGCTCTGTGTATATAGGTCTTCCTTCATCAGAGCTTCTCCAGCTGTTCCTTACTTTGATGTTACTTTTCACAGGGATTTGGGCCAGCCTTCCGCATAGGGCAAATTTTACTTATTTAAACAGTGTCCCTCAGGACTTTTCATTGCCATATGAAAAACTGAAGTTTTCCAATATCTTTTCATATGAGTGGCTTTGTGAGGTGTACAAATGTCTTTCTGCATGGCAGTGATGTTGTTTCTGCTCAGTACTGTTGGCCCTGTTTAGCATTTTCTACAGACTGATTTGAGAAAGCAATCTTCCAGCTTTTATGTTGTGGCTATCCTTTTATCTCAGTAAAAGGAAGACTTTTGAGCTTCTCTTTCCATGAAAATCTCTCTCAGATTTAGCCAAGGCAAGGTGTGTAATTAGAGCTTTCATTAGACTCCTTGCATTGGAATTAACCTTTTTTTGTCTACTTCAGCTGATACACTTTTCTGTTGATGCACATCCCAAAGCCAGTCTTATGTCCTTATTATGTTCATAATCCTTAATGTGTCATTTGACATTGTTTTAAGTCAACACTGTGCTGTGCATGGACACCTTGAAAGGCCAGCAAAGTCTCAGCAAAAGTTAATAGACTTTTCCATAAGATTTTCCTTAGTTTTCCCGTAGGCTTTTTCACCAAAAGTCTTCATGTGGTAAACTTCCCTCACCAAGCCATCCATGGATGCTGGTTTGGGTCTGGCTGCTGCTGTGCAGAAGGTCAGAGCTGTAGCATCGGGATCTTGTAGCTCTAGGTTTTATCACTGTTAGGTGTCATTTGCCATCTCCCGCTTTGCGTTGCTTTTAATGGCTTTACAAAGGCCATGAAATTAGCGGTTGTCACGGTGAGGCTCCTCACTCCCAGTTCTTAGTAAAGAAGTGAAATTTCGTCCTTGTGAGAAAGGAACAGAGGCATTTTCCAGCTGCAGGAAGCAGAACTCAGCAGTTAGTGCCAAACCTTGTACTTCTGAATTTCACACTTTGGCACGTGTAGAAGAGCAGAGAGCCCTGTGTCCCTGCACCTGCTGCTGCTCAGAGCACAGCACGACTTGGTGGCAGGTGGGCAGGAGAAGAGGCTTTGCAGGAAGGACTCTCCCCAGAGCTTCCAGTGCACTGAAAGAGCCAAATCCTCATGCAGAGAAACCCTGCAGCTCCCTGAGCCTGCCGTGCTGAGACACGGAAGCTGCCAGCCCAGAATTCGGGAGGTTGGGTGGAGCAGGAGACTTGTTCAGGGCTTTGCCAGAGATCTGTATTTAAGACCTGCAGTCTGGCTGTGGGTGTCTGTGCAGGGTTTACATGCTACCTGCACGTAGCTACAGACAGAGTAATTACATGTACACATGCTTAACCTGATTGCCTTCTCTTCTCTCAATTATCCCGTCAGCAAAACCCTTTTAATGGCTTTTATCTAGAGTGCTTCCATGACCTTTTCTGCTTAGAATGCTGCACATTAACTTGCAGTCCCCGGAGCTGAGCTCTTAACAGATTTCCAACAGTATGAACTTTGTAGGGAAGAAAGTAGCAGTTGGTTTTGTCTGACCAATTTGATCTGCAGTTCCAAGATGACTCCCAGATGGGTCTCCGGTGTGAGATGGTTTAAGAATGCTTGCAAAAATCATGAAGGACAGGTTTAAAAACCAAGCACGTAAATGCTTGGGGATTACTTTTGAAACAGCTATTTGACATCAGTAGCTCCTGTACTGCTTGACAACAAGAAACTTGTAGGAAGAAGATAGCTATCCACTGCCAAGTTAGGAAATGTTTTATGGGGCTGCAGCTTCAGCAAGGTGCTGGCTGTAACCTGTATCTGAGTTCTGAACTGATCGGAAGGTCGGCCCTGGTTTAGCTTCTCTCAAACTTTTTCCTTTTTTAATGCAAAACTGTTCAGATACCCAAGGAAGCCTTTAAGATCAGAACATAAAAGGAGAACTTTATACCGTCACTTTGAAGTAAATTTGAGGTCACAATGCCAATATTTTACTGATTAAAATATAAAAATGTATTATATCACATCTGCAGTATAATTAAGCTTATGCATATTAGATAGACCATGTTCTTTCCCTCTTTTAAATACGTTCATTGTAATGCAGATGTTGATACTTCAATGAAGATTCTGAAGATGAATTGTAATATAAATCATGGTTTCCAGCATTCTGAAGCATTCAGGTTTTCTGCTCATGATTTTTATCCTTTCTCTTATCGTAGCAGGTTCTGTTTGTGCTGTGATGATTTATTCTCATTTCAGAGAATTACCTCCTAATGAAAGAAAAATATTTCACTCATTAAAAGAAATAATTAACTCATGTGGTTATACACATTTCCAAAATGCAGTAAACCTATCCTAAGGTGCTTACCCAGCTTTTTGCATGGTGTGCTACATTAAGGGCCATCAGTGAATCTTCCTCCCACTGCCAAGTTCTGTATTTCTTTGAGTGGGGCTGTTGGTTAATAGCTTATGGGGTGAGGTATAAACTATAGTTTTTCTGTATCACAAGATCAGCGTAGCGAAGTAGAGTGGTCATGTTCAACAGAAGGAAGAGGAGTGAGCTGAGGGGAGAATCCTCAGCTGATATACCCTTCAGGACAGAAGGAGATGAAATTAGCGATGATATCCAGATGACTTTCTGATAACTAGCTAATTCAGAGCTTTCTTGTTCACTTTTCTTTTTCAATAACAAATCTCTGGTGGCTACACAGAATATTCCAATATGTAGGAAAGGACGAATTTTGATTTTTTAAAATTCTTACGCTATCAATTATACAATTGATTGTATAATCATAATTGAACATGAGCAAGTTGAAGCACATTTAGTGGCTCTCATAATGAACAGGTTCATCAAAGAATATGAATAAGTGAAAATACATTAGTAGGAGAATGAAGCCGACGCAACTCATTATGACTCTATATTGACTTTAATACAGATGGCTGTATTTTTGGATGATCAGATGAATAACTTAAGTACAAAAACTTTACAATGTCCACAGGTTGATAAGATTATTACAACCTTCCAAAGGCGTATAAGGAATTGTGATACACAGCAAAAAAAGAAATAGGGCCCACATTTTAATGAAAAATTAAAGTAGTATCAGATCAATTTGTTTTTTAGCGCTCAATAATTAAGCATAGTTCATAAAGTGTGACACCGAGCTTTAAATTAGGGCAAAACAATTCCAAATAATATGCCATTTCTGAAGTTAAATAAAACAAATGTGCAGGGCTAAACTGTCAAACCAGTTGTCATCAAGGAGTTTTAGTGTCATAGGGCATGGAAGTGGATGTTCTAGGCTTCTTTCAAACCTGACATCTTCAAGGATTTCTCCAGGTTTCTGAGTTGATATTTCTAAGCTGTGGATGTCTTTGATAGTTGTACACTGTCCGAGCTCTGTTGGCTGCAGTCTTGCTATACCTTGTACACCAGTTAAGAATAACAGCCCTTTGTGTCTCCTTCAAACAAGTATAGCTTTTGGTGGACAAAGGGACGTTTTTACATTTTTGAAGATAATGTCTTCATTTCTCCTCCATACAAAGGCACATCTTCCAAAGGTACTTTGAAGCTTTAAAAGTTTGTGACCCGTTTTTGAGAAGTATGGAGCAAACTAGCATTTCTCAGTGGGAATTACAGATACTTTTGAGAAGCGTGGGTCATTGGGCTTTAGTAGAATTTCTCCCTTGGAAGCACAAGGAACAAAGTTTTCAAGCTTCAAAACCACTTGTGGATAGTTTCTCTTTCATAGAATACAAATGTACATGGCTGTCAATATCCATGTTTTTGAAGCTTTATTAAACTTACTTTTTTGGATTCAAAGGATACTAGGGATATTAGTCCTTTTTTTTTTTTAATATATATATACTCAAATAGCAGCTTATTAAACTTCCTACAAGCTTGACAGTTTCGGCAAGATAGTCCTCACTTAGTATTCCTTCCTCTGAGAACTACGGAAATGGCATCATAAAGTAATGAGTTGAAGGAATGGGCTGGAAGGTATTTAAAGAGATGCTGTGTTAAATGGCAAAATATGTGGTGGGGTTGTGGGTTTTTTTGAGGTGGGGTTGTTGTGGGGTTTTTTGAAGCCAGTATGCCTCTGCATTCCATGCTTTTTGTTTCATGTTGGAGAGATGTGCTCATTAAACACTTGACATGAAATGCTTGCACAACTTTTAGAGGATTTGAGGCTGCGTTGGTTCAGATTATATCTAATAAATTCAATATAATGAATGATTGTCTTACCAAGATAACATGAAAACATCTTCAATTCCCAAGAAAAATCTTTGTTGCATGTTGTATGACTCGTCTTAATTTTTTAAGCAGCAATAAATAATAAACAGATTCTGTCACCAGGTTATAATTCAGAATTAGAATTTTGACTGTGCTGATCCCATGTTTGCTAGTTTGAGCCTGCATGATATTAAAAGACTCAAGAAATTTCTTGGTGAAGCTTCATTTCTCTGTGCAGTCATGGATAATTGAAAGAGAGATGTTCACCTATCATTACCTAGCTTCTGTCTCAAGTCTTTATGCGAAACTCATTGTGGAGTAATAAGTTCAGAAATCATTTCAACCCCTCCCCTTGAACGAATTTCTGAGAGAACATGAGAAATAACTCAATTACCACTCTTTCCAAATCATTGCTGGTTTCCCTATCACAAGAAGTGCATCTTTTTCTCTAGGTTGTTATTACTTTGTGACTCATAAGTGGCAGTGAATAGGTTCTGTGCTCATCTTTCTCTTTTGCTCCCTCACCCCTCTGCCATTCTGTTTAATTTACTTTTCCTCTCTGCTGATGGGAGCAGTGCCGACAGCTCCGCCTCAAAACGTGCAGGTGGAAGCCGTGAACTCCACCACCATCCAGTTCCTCTGGAGCCCTCCACCCCAGCAGTTCATCAATGGTATTAACCAAGGATACAAGGTAAATAGAAGGAAGATTTCTTTAACTTTGTTTGCTTTAACAGTCGTGGTATATAACAAATAGAAATTGAATCCGATAATCAATGAACGTCCTAGATGACGATATATATATATGAAGGGATATCTTACAGAAGCAAAACGAAGAGAGAACTGAGCAGTTGTTTCTCCTAATATAATTTTCACTGGTTTATGTGATGTGTTCTGAGAAGAAAGTATGTCGTAGGCTGGACATTCTAATACCTTTGTCATTTACCTGGAGAATTTCCAAAGCCAAAGAGCAGTTTGATATCAAATAGCAAAGGAGGCACATCGCTGTGCCACTGAAATCAGCCCTGAGATTCCTACCTACCCTAGTGCAAAACTCCCATTCATTTAATTAGGAACCAAGATGTCACACCAAATATTTGTCTTAACTTTCCCACTGTGATGATTTTGGAGATGTAGAAATGTAAAATTTTTAATCACGCTTGATGGAGCGGCGTTGACGCGACACGTCCTTGTTGATGGGGCAGCTGGCAATATCTATTAACAGCGCACAGCAGAGAGTGCTTCACGGAGCACTTGTGGGTCCTTTCACCAGTGGAGTGTTTGCTAAGGAGGGAGCTGAGTGCTTTATTTCTGTCTCTCAGGAAGGACTGCTTAATAGAAACTCCTCCAGCAGTTCAGCAGCGGGGATATAATTTAGGAAGCATTTAAAAACATTCTTAGAAAGAACAAAGAGGAATCTTGCAGTGATGGCAGAGCAGGACGAGAGAAGATGGGCACATTTTGTTAGCAGGAGAAGGAAGCTTGGTGTAGCTGTTGGGTGAGGGAATGTTGGCTGAGCTGAGGAGGATATGCAGTTCTGAAGATAGGCTGTGAACTGTGGCTGCATTTTTAGAGTTTGACAATAACAGAATAATAGAACCATAGAACGACTTGGGTTGGAATGGACCTCAAGGATTGTGAAGCTCCAGCCCCCTGCCACATTCAGGGCCACCAACCTCCATGTCTAATACTAGACCAGGCTGCCCTGGACCCCATCCATCCTGGCCTTGAACACCTCCAGGGATGGGGCATCCACAGCCTCTCTGGGCAGCCTGAGAAGACTTGATTCTTCTCTGAGATGTTTCAAAGTGATGGAGAAACTGAGGTAAATGTATGCAGGTGTGTTTTAACATTCTTCTTCCCATTTCTCATAAGGAAATTATTTCTCATACAGAACAGTGATGGTTGCACAATCCCCAGTTGAAGCAGCATGTGCGTGTAAAAGTGTATGCTTCAGCTCTCAGGACTAGGTTACTGGCAGGGTATTTAGGCTGCAGAAGTATATCCTGAAATAGAAGCAGCTGGCTTCTGCTTGGGCTGTAGAGAGTGAACAAACACACTTTGGGGGTCAGTGAAGTGCAGCACACTGTAATCATCTGGTGCCAATGCAAATGTGGTGAGCTCGGTCAGATTTGGAGAAGCCGTCTTTTAGCTTTTTATTCTTTGTTTTATTCAAACGCGTCTTCAGTACAAAGAGCCTTAATCGCATCACCTGGGTACCTCCGATTTAAATTTCAATTTAATTATCAATTTTATAAAATAACCAAAATCCCGATTTGTATCTGTCAGCATTCAGTAGAAGTTTCTGAGATTATCACAATTTCTCTTTACTTGGAGCTCTTTGATTGCGTTAAATTGCAACAGCTTTATAATTTCTCACGGGGTTTGTGAATTGCAGCACGAAGACTGTGAGAACAGTTCTGTGACAATTACTTTACTGCACAGTTTATTTTGTATAATATATACATACCAGTACCAAAGCTAGGCCTTTGCTTTACTTCAGGGTTAAACCCATTTTGTCCTTTAATGGACAAAATTATTGACTTCTATTTCCTGCACATGCTTTCTATGGAATGTGCAATGATATTCAGTCTAATGTTCAGTCCCTCAAAGTTATTAATGCCAATTGTAATCCACAAAGGTGATTTAGAAAAGAAAATAAAGCTTACTATTCCATCAACTATTATCCGTTTTTTATCTTTTCTTTGAAATTTATTTGCATTTCAAGGAGTAGTAAAGTGCACCTTTCAAATATGAAATATTTCTAATGAAATGACTCCTTATAGTGCTTTAACTGTGCTTTCTGACTATGAGGAGTATAGTCTCATTATCAGCCAATAGATGTTGGCGAAATGTGTTAAATATGGCTCAATAATTTCAGGCATCTATTCATGTTTATGAGCCTGAAATCAATACAAGTAGCATGATTTACACAGATACTGAGTAAGGCATAGAATTTTAGCATCTTGTATGAGCCACAAGGATTTTTGGACGTAATAGAAATTTCTGAAGCACTTTAAAGCTTTAGGCCCTGAAGTTGTTAAGGTGATTTCAAAAATTGTTTTAACATTTTGAAGTCATTTGCAAAAAATCAACTTCTAAAGTCCTCATTTAGGCAGTTACAGACAAGATATTCTACCCTAAGAAACAATGATCACCCAGCAGGGCCGCTGACATGACTGAAACCTGGAAGAACTATGGCTTGCCAAGCACGTTACTTTAAATACATAGAAATTTCATCAGGAGCCTCAGTTTTGGGACTTAGGTGCTAAAAAACTGTACTAATCCTTCTTAAAGCCATGTTCTATTCTTTCTGTAGTTCCAAGACTTTTTGTGGCTGTCCCCACATCATCAGGCACTGAAACATTATTTGCATCTTAGCAATGCTGGTGTATGGGATGCTGAAGGCTGTGGGAGGGGAAGGAGGATTTCTCCCCCCAGTGGGATCTTTCAAGGAACACCGTGTTGAGACGAAGCTTTTATCTCAGAGTAGCACTAAAGTTCCGTTTCTTTCATCTTTGCATCTTTCTTTCAGCAGCAGGGATTGTCCGGCTCAGAGGGACACAAAAGACTCATGCCATACAAACAGGCAATTGCAATAATTTTGGCCTTGTTCAGTAGCAGAAATTGAGAGCTGTAATATCTCTATAGTATCGATATGTCCCCTATTGCTAGTAAGCATTACACACATCCCTCCAGTTATCATGGTAACAGTGTTCTGTCCATCTGTTCAGCGTCAGAGCTGACAGTAGTTGAACAGCACTGCTTGTTTTTTACAATCAGATTAAGATGGTTTTGGCAGCCTAGCACACTCTAGTTGTCTAGTTCTGCATGGACACATCTTCTAATGAGAGCTCATCCACGTTTACATTCTCTAGCTCCTCGCATGGCCAGTGGATGCTCCAGGGACTGTGACAGTGGTCACGATTGCTCCAGATTTCCACGGTGTTCACAGTGGCTGCATCACCAACCTGAAGAAGTACACCACTTACTACACATCAGTCCTGTGCTTCACCACCCCTGGCGACGGGCCGCGCAGCGCACCGCAGCTCCTGCGCACGCTGGAAGACAGTGAGTAGGCAGCACGGGTGGAGAATCTCAGTGCTCACGTTTGGGTTGGTTGGAGAGAAAAGCAAGAACTGCGACATCTGGGTGCTTAAAATCAGGCCTCAGGTTGACAAAGCGGTTTGTAGTCAAGTTAGTCTCCATCAGACAGTGGCCTCAGCTGGTTGTCCACGTGCATTTTTGTGCAGCTGGGAAATGAAAGGCTGAAATCTCCATGGTGTGGTTCAGCTAATGCAATACATCGTTTGTCTGTGAACCTTTATGCTCTTAAATCCATGTTCAGGTATCCAGATAACTATGAATTGATCTGAGAAATTGAGCACTAGGGCTTCCTGTGGAAATCGATGATTTATTTAAGTTTGTTTCCTTCTGCTATTCAGTATACTGAAAATGTCTATATCTATACTATATTGCAAGTATTTGTATAAAGTAAAACAACCAGCATCATGATGATTTAGTAGCTTCTGCTCTGCAAATTAAAGTCACATCCATAGAGTGAAAGAAAACTAGCTAAATAGTTTTGCATATAGACTGTTTCCTGCATCAGAAAATGTCTTAGCCTCTGTGGCTTCCTGGAAATGTTTGTTCAAGACATGTCTGTGGTTAACACATCCAGCATGTCTGTTCAGATGACA
This sequence comes from Lagopus leucura, assembly GCF_019238085.1. NCBI lineage: Eukaryota > Metazoa > Chordata > Aves > Galliformes > Phasianidae > Lagopus > Lagopus leucura. Next base: position 3,716,002 of record NW_024962257.1, read on the forward strand.
GCTGAGTTGCAATGGCACTCATAGCTAGCTATGTGTCCACAGTGATCTTGGTTCTCTATAGGGTTTCTTCTCACAGAGCATCTCAAACACTGCTGCGCATTTACAGATCCAAAGAAGAATTTAAAAATGTCTGCCACAGCCATTAAGATATTGTTTTTACAAATACTACTTCTCCTTAACAGGGATCTTTTAGGTTAGTCAGTGTTCCCGTAAAGAAAATCTGATTAACAGCAGCATTCACAGAAGTGAGGCTCAGAGTGCTAATCCATTTTTTCATGAGACACTCTTGAAAGTTTATGAAGAAAATTAAGTACTTTCCTATGGGTTTTGATTTTGTGGTTTGCCTCCTCCGTATGCCCCAGGAACAGATTCTAGACTGCAGCCTTTGCTTGCTAGAAGGTTGCACAGATAGCAGTGCAACCACCAGAAATCTTATGAGCTATTAATATGAGCTGATATGTTTTTAACTGGAGTCAAGGCAAAAGGCACGGAGGAAAGAAAAACGTGTTAGGTTCTTGTGTGCAGTATGAACATTTTGCCTGTTTTCTTAAGGAAATGAGGCCCTTGGCAGTGTTAATGTGTTGGTTGTCTGTCTCAGATCCATCTGTCTTTCTGCCTCCAAAAACATTTTGATCCCGTGGTTAATTGCAGGAAGCCAAAGATGGGCGGCTCCTAAGATTTCATGGGAATTAAGCAGCTGGGAAGAGGAAAGAAACAGTATTTCTGCTAAGGGAGAAATGAGCCTTAGAAACTTTATGAAATTATGAGAAGGGCACAGTCAGACACAGAGAATATTTCAGAGAGATGCTGGAATCATGTACAACTTTAAACATTAGAAATTTCCATCACGGTACACGGAACGACAGACAGTCAGACTGGTTGTATATTTGTTGTATATGCAGACTTGTGCTGCACAGAGCTTCTGCACTAGAGATGAGCAGCATTTTTTGATTCTGAGTCCTTCAGAAATGTTTTAGTGATGACTGAGAACTTCAGTGTAGCACGGCATAATGCATCTTTGTGGAGGACTCGTTGAATCTAACTTGTTCCAGGATTTATGTGGTGAGTAAAAAGGTTTGAAAGGACTGTCATTCATGGTCTCAGGTGATCATTTTCTGTGTGTCTGCAAAGCCAAGTTGGGCAATCCTTTAAAAAACAGTGCAAGTAAATCTGTTTGCTGATGAACTGTAGGTCAAATAAAATGTGACATCCAGTCAGAAGCGATGCGTCCTGGCTTGGTGTAACCTGCACCTGCTTTTCATTATGGCATTAGAACTGGAACGCAATGGCAGGAGCTAATTGGAGTAAAGCTTTGTGAGGATGTGGCTTGCATGTGTGCAGATATGTGTTCCTGAATAGTGCATAATTGCTGTGCTCTCTTCGGGTATTCCCGAGATCGCTACCAGATCAGCACTTTTCTGTACTGCTTTGACTACTACACATCGCAGAATGGATTTGGAAATTTTCCTCCCTAGGATTGCAGAATTGCAAATGTGGTCACAGCCGACCTACTGGCAGGCTTCTTTCTTTATCGTAGCTGGAGGGGAATGAGAAACTGGACTAAAGCACAGAGGAAACAAAATATGAAATTGCAGACGAGAAATTGCCAACTGATGTCAGCGGAGCTGGAGGATACTCAGGCAGGGATCCAATGACAGAAGCAGAGCGAATATAAAGTGAACAAAAACTCCTTTTTCCAGTACATCAATTGAAGACAGAACAGCAGTTGGATCAAAAATCAGTCAGGATGTCTTCCTTGAAGATCAAAATTGAGGGAGGATGGCATATTCTTGACAGTCATTCCATTTTATGCTCTTTCATTGCACACTAGGGAGCTGAAATTTTTAAGAGCTCTTGAGCTACATCATAAAAATCCTTTAAAAGTTTCACACACTTGTATTCGTTTTGCAGAAGATAGTTGCCATTATGCTGGACATTTTTAGAGATGTTTTGAGAGACTCTGTCCAAGTTTTGAGGCTGCCCTTGCTCTGACCTTCTGCTGAAGGCTCCGTGCAGGCAAAGGGAGCACAGCCCCAAGGAAGCTGCACAGAGCAGCACGGGTACCCACATGCTGTCGAGGGGAAACAACAAATGCAATCACTTCCAACATTGCCAGCTTGATTGTTCTAATTAGATTAGATCAAGAAGAAAGACAGAGAACACATTGCATGCAGTCCCCCGCTGCTGCTCTCTTCAGTTCTCTGCACAGTTGGGATGATGACTAGATAAAATAATTTGTGTGATGATAGCCAGAGTGCTTCTTAACACCTTCCATCCTTCCCCTCTCCCCTGCAGTTCTCACTGATGTTTCCAGCAGGCTTCCCTTGGTCCCAGCTCCATGTTGCAGTCCTCCAGCCCTAACCTTGCCACATGAATCACATCAGAAGTAAGGGGGCTTCTCGTGTTAACAGATTTCCTTTTCTGATTGCCAGAGCCGGGAGCTGTGGGACACCTGAGTTTCACTGAGATTCTGGACACGTCTCTCAAGGTCAGCTGGCAAGAACCTGTAGAGAAAAATGGCATCATTACAGGCAAGTATCAGCTGCTACTTTTTTTTTTTTTTTTTTTTTTTTTTAACTTTCTTTTTTTTCCTCCAGTGTGTGGGGTAGAATGTATCACTGCAATGAGAAAATGTTTGCATAATAGAACATTTAGGGAGAACCGGCTGCTGCGAGTACCGGTTTCCTGGTTCATCTTTTGGGTAATTGAAATGTCAGCTAGGGCACATTATAGAAAGTACGGGTCCAATTACTGGCAGCTCATGATTGTGGTCACTGAAAAGGCAGTCTTTATTAGAAATCAGCTCCCCATGGAGTCGATGGTGTTGTTAAATCTTCTGTGACCTCCACCTCTGCCACTTTAAAGTCTGAAACTTTGCGAGTTGGGATTTCCTATGTTGAATTTACAGCTGCAAAATCTGAATTGGCATTGCTAAGATTTGCAATCAAGACCAACCCTGAAATCAGCAGTATCCTTCATCTGTGATCAAGTGGCCTGGCTGTGGACTGCAGGACAGAAAATTTGCATTCATTACTTAATTCTGTATAAACCATCACAGCAGTTCAGAACTCTTGTTTCTTTGATGAGCTGGCCATCTGACTGCTCCCTGCTATTTATCTATTTATTCCATGCCAAAGTAGATGTAACATCAGCAACTTCATTATTTTTCATAAAGGCAGCTATTAACAGTGGATAAAATCTCTAGCTGTTATCAAGAGAGGCAATGTTGCTTTCAAATGGAAAACTATTACTTCTGCACAGGATGGACATTCTGTCTAACAAAGGATTTCAAGGTTGTGAATTGCAAGAAAACTCTCAGATTTTAAATGAGCTAAAATCGTAGTTGGGAAGGGATCACTTTGCATGGATCCGAATATTCTGTTTTGACAGCATTGATATTTTGTTTTTAATTTAATAAATGTATACACCTATTTTTTTTTAAGTAAATGCTTTTGGGGATTACAAAGAAAAGAAAAGCAAAGAGACTCTTTGGCCCCCCCACATTGTACCAGCCCAATTTCATGAAATATTTTCACTTTAGCAGAGCTGGTTATTTGGATTGGACTTGCTTCTGTCCATGTGTACTCTGTGAATCTCTAAGGCACTGTTTATGTACGTTACTTCCATGATGTTTACATTACCTGTGAGTTTTTTATGCACATGTTCTTATGCCTTATAGCTCAGTAGGCTTCCTGAAATATGCATTGATTTAAGTGGTTCAGAATCAAAAACTAATAACTTCAGAAAGCAGAGCAGTATTGATTCAGTGAGGATGTCCAAAGCCTTCAAGCCTGAGTGCTTAAATTTAGGTATCTAAATCCAAATCTAGTTATCTAAGCAATACAGTGCGATATTCATCCATGCAAAGCTGCAGTTAGCAGCACTCTTAGTGCTGCAGAACTGTGCTCCTAGAAATGATCTGCAACCAGAGTGGGTTGAAACTTGGTGGAGCAAAATGATTCTGCATTATTCTTGTGGCAAATTCTTTCAGAAAGAAGAAACTCAAGAACTTGAGTTCGCAAAGAAATGCTGATGTAAAAAAGCCCAGCAAAGTTTATTCGGAAAGAGAAATGTCCTTAATGTCGCAAACTACATTTAGACTGTAAAAGCAGCAGAAGTGTTCATGGCCCTGAGCACCTCGGGGGGTTGCAGAAGGCCACGTGGAGTTCTGAGAGCTTTTCCTCTTCATTTCTGCTCACTGAAACCTTTACGGGCACTTCTTGTTGCATGCAGCAGCGCTGGGAGGAGGAGTGCACAGAGGAGGGGGCTGGCAGCCACCATGCTCTGGGAAATTGCCCATTACTCTTGCTGTAAATTTCAGTATCTTCCCCTTTCCCTCAGCAAACCCTGATTTATGAGGACCTGGATGCAGACGGACAGTTTGTGATTGGGTGTACTGCTCACTGGTAGAGAATTTACTCCAGATCAACGAAAAATTATTTCTGAAACTCCTCCAGCCATTAGTTTCTGTTAGGCAGCATTTTATGGCTTTGATGGGTGCGATGGCACAGTGCAGGGCAGCTCCATGGCACCATGCTGCTCCTGGTGTGTGGGCACCAAGGGAAGCACTGGGCTCCCCATGCACGCTGCTGGCAGAACAGAGAGCACGTTGTTACCAACCACATGTCCCAAAGTTCTGCCCATCTGTCAGTCACCATGGCTTAAATGCTACTTGGGGGGATGCTCAATGTTGTTCCTTTCCTTCAGCATTGTTTCATCTGTTTTAGTTATGCATGATTACATCTGGCTTTGTGTCAGCTCAGCATATATGCGTGTGTTTGCTGTTTTTATACAAGTAGAATTTATCCATACTTCAGGACTGAAATATCTGCAATAAATGCCGCCTCTTTGTCTTTTCTTCAATTTGCATGTGAGCTGAAAAATATTTCCCAGCGAACATTTTTTCAGCAGATAAATACATAGAGACTATGTGCCTAATGGGCAGGAAAGCTGGGGCTCATCCCTGCAGTCACAGGGGAGAAAACAAAATGTTCAAAGAATAATCACCAACATTTGATGTATATGCAAAGTTCATTGAGATGGGAGGGAAGATGTCTCAATCATTCACGACTGCCTTATGTGCAGTGCAGGAAACTTCTTGCTGCTTGTAAGCAACAAATGGATGGGGAGAGCATGAGAAGTCCCCTGCTCATTGCTTATTCTGTTTCTTTCTTTGAAAAATGCATTCTGTTTTATTCTAGGATGGTTCCCTTTGATTCCCTCTGCCGGTCCTTGTGCAGGGTTCAACACAGACAACACATAAAGTCAACAGAGTCCACAGATTTGTCAAAATCTTCACCCATGTTATAATCTTGCCTGTACTACACACATTCTGATCACTGCAAATGATTCTCAAGCTAAAGGCATCAGGTCATTCTAGTGTCTCTGAGATACTGGTAAATTACTGACTTTATTGAATCCCATTTAACAGATGGGACGTTTCAGGCACTTGCTTAGAGCTTGCTCCAGGTGAGCATTCAGGAGTTTTCCTCCCTCCCCCAGGTAGTGTGTTGTCAGACAGGTGGTTGCAACATAACTCAAATGGTTGAAGTATCACCTCTCTGCTTTTTATCAGTGCCCTTTCACCTGAACCATAATTAATGACGATGTGAGTAATCTGAGTCCATTTTCATACAGATATGTTAATGTGAAATTCTGTCAGTGATGGCAGCTAGCACCCGAGGGAGGATAACATCTCACACCTTTCAAACGCTCTCACAAATGAGTGTCTTACCATGCTTGTAGTTCATGAGATGATGCTTCCTTGTTGATCAAAACCATAAGGTATTTTGCTATTTCAATGTGTTAATCAGCTTAGGTTTAAAAAAATAAAAAATAATAATAAAAAAAAGCCAACAACCCCAACTGGTCTAAATTCCCCATCTTATCTGATGGGAACAGGAACCCAGTGGGGAGTTTCTCTATCCAGCTTGCCTCGTGCATGGTTCTCTCAGCGGGGTTCCTTTCTGTTAGCCCTTTTCATTCACTTCCATTTCACAGGCATTCAAGAGCTATGGGTATTTTTTTTTTTTTTTCTTCCTTTTTTTCCCCTGAGTCAAATCACAAAGAAAGCTGCAATCAAGCAAACTTTTCAGACACGCTCCCTGGAGACTGGTGCAGCGAGGTTCAAGTGGGTTCAACTGAGAATAAAGTGGGACTGGGCAGGAGGAGGACAAGCAGATTTGGAGATAAAATTGAGCAAATCAGACAGTAGAAAGTTTCAAAAGTTCTTGGAAGGCAAATGGTTATAAAAGCAATAAAAAGAAATGAGTTTTAGAGCCTGGTTATGATATAAGAATAATGTGGGGTTCAGGTGAGTGCAGTCCTGGACAATAGATTGGCTACGCTACGGTTTTGAAAGAAAGGATAATGATTCACCCTGCTAAAGGATTTGTATGAGGAACAAGCAGTGGGGAGTAGGGTTTTTTTCTGGTTCCTAGAGGATTCCCACCATGTTTCTTCATGATCATCATTGTTAGGTTTGTAAGTATTTCCAGATACACAGCAGTGAAGGTGGCTTCAGCCTGGAAAAGAAGTGGCCCTACTCAGTATATATAGATTTTTAATGAGGTGTTCTAGATGGTGAGAAAATGTTTTATTTTCCAGTGTTTCTTCCTATTCATTGTGCAGGGTTCACAGAATGAAAGCCTGCCTTTCTGTGCGATTATCCTCGGGTTTCCTAATCATTGCACAGCAAGCACTGTGCATTCATAGAGAAACGGAGAGACTCCATTGCGACTCCATGCCCCCGTGTGTAATCTGATGGGCAGTGCTTATCAGAAATAACAGTATTACAAAATACTTGGTTATTTAAGTCAATGTTTATTTTAACTTCTTTTTTAAAAAACTAATTTTTTTTCTTTTTTTTTCTAAAGAATAAGATAAGATAAAAGGTTTCCATAATCATAGGATCATAGAATCATAGAGGCGCTCATTTTGGAGGAGACCTTAAGGACCATCAAGTCCAATCACAACCTAACCATACTACCTTAACAACCCTCCACTAAATCACGTCCCTGAGAGCCACATCCAAATGGTTCTTAAACACATCCAGGGATGGTGACCCAACCACCTCCCTGGGGTGCCTATTCCATGTTGGACAAGACCACTGAGGTCATCTAGTCCAACCATCCATAGTACCATTCCATAGCTGTACCATAGCACCAGTGACACAAGCATGCCTTACAGAGGCATTCATGTGCCAGTCTCTGGGTTATTGCACAACAGTGCTTTAGGAGAAAAGCCCAATCCCACCACTGCCAGAGCCCCTGACTGCCATGTCATTGCTTTCCAGGCTACCAGCTCTCCTGGGAGGTGTATGGCAGGAACGAATCCCGGCTCACCCGCACGCTCACCAACACAACTCTGGAGTACAAGATCACAGGGCTGTCATCTCTCACCACGTACACCATCGAGGTGGCAGCTGTGACTGCGAAAGGGAGCGGGTGGGTCACGTCCTCCACCATCTCATCTGGGGTGCCTCCAGGTTGGTGAAACATCACGAAAGGGGTTAAAACGGGTTGATTTACATGCTGATTTACATGCACACCAAGGGTCACGAGGGACTTTGATTCAGTTATGATAAATATGGGTTTGTTTATGCAGCATCAGAAGTCTTTACCGCACAATTTGAAGCTAATTCTTCGAAGGCATTAAAACATTAAAATGAAGATTTGAAATTACCAGAAAGTTGGGTTTTGTGAAAGAAGGTTTTTGTTTTTGTTTTTGTTTTTTAAAAAAAAAAAGAAGTTGTAGAGATTGCAGGAGGAGCAGACAAAGCAATAAAGTGGATAAATTAAGGAAGCTCTTGATATTTACAAAGTAACATAAGTAACTGAAATTAAAGTGCGAGGAAACTGAAACTGAAAGTAACTGAATTAAATAAAAATTGCTGCTTTTGGGGAAAAGTAGAGTTTGGATGCTGCTAAATGAGAAAGGTTTTTCTATTTTAAGTAGTATAACTTATGTCACCTGTGAGAGGACATTTGCATAATGAAACCGAAATCTTATTTGCAACGTTTGGCATCTGTGGCCTGAGAAAGATTTGGAAAGTAGTCCTCTGCTGCATTGTCTGAGTTTCCACTTGGGCCCCTGTGCATTATTTGATTTAGCATTTTGCATTTGGATTTTAAAACTCAGCACTCTCCTTCATCCTGAACACAAAGCAAACTAAAAAGCCATTTCAAACCTCCAACCAGCAGTTTCTGTTAATTTATAGGCTGTACAAGTAGAACTTTTCAAAGTGGAGCAGTTAATGTACATCACTGATGGTAATCCATTTTTTTCCCTTTTCTGGTGTTTTTAAACTTTTCTGTGTGTCTTGAAGTATGCTTGCCTTTCTTTCCCCTAATCACAGGTAATTGTGACAAGTTGCAGGCTGGATCAATGCCATGCTGCCTGTCGTTACCCAGATAACAGCATTATCCTGTTTGGTCAGAGTTGGTTTATCGATCATAGCTCCCACAAATGTGAAGTAAATATCAAGAAATATTGTGTATTCATGCATACTCAAAACTACGTGCCAAAAATCTGCCCATTTTTGCCTGCTGCATTTGCACATAGTAAAACATTACAAATGATTACTGATTATTGTACTAATTTCCATTGCTTATGATTGCAGGTACTATTGGAAATTTATTCTGAACAATCTATATTTAATCCCTTTCCTGGGCTTGTTTTTGTTGATAATTCAGGCAGTATTAAAAATGTAAATGCCGCTGTAAGCTTGACTGATGTGAGGCAACAATCTGATTGGAGCTACAGATTTTTCCCCATAGAAGGTCACCCTCTTTATTTACAGCAGAAATTAAAAAAAAAAAAAAAAAAAAAAATCATTTTGCTTTATGCAGCCATCAGAAATGGCTTATAAAGCCCATCTATTGTAGATCAATATGAGAAGCATAAAATGGTTCCACTACCCAAAAACCTGGGAGTCTTTTTCCATTGTTAATGTATTAAAGCTGCATACACCATAAGAGGTAAAATGATTGTAATTCTAGACAAAAAGCAGTGCAGCAGAACTAGGTGCCTTGGAAGTGCCTTCCCCCAGCCACCATGCTTTGTCTGTTACTCCCAAATTGTAGCTGCAGTTCTGTAGAGGGACTCTCTTCATTTTTCATCCGTAAAATGCAGTGCATGCTCAGAGCAGCAGAAATTGTAATGTTGTATTTAATACTCGGCCAAAAAAAAAATCCCAACAATAAAACCAATGCTATTTTCTCCATAGTAATTGTTATAAAGGTATTTTCTACGCTGAAACACTGCCAGCCTGTGCTTCTGTGCTTTATACCAGCAATATTTCCACCTCTTGTGTGTTTCTCTTTCTGCAGAACTTCCAGGCGCTCCGTCCAACCTGGTGATCTCCAACATCAGCCCTCGCTCTGCCACACTTCAGTTCCGTCCAGGGTATGATGGCAAGACGTCCATCTGCAAGTGGATAGTGGAAGGCCAGGTATGTCCCTGACAGAGAGCTCTCACAGAGTCAGAAAAGGATCATCACAAGCAACTCATTCACCAGAGTTTGGTCCATTTATTTTAGAAATGGTTTCTAACCTGAGTTTGTGTCCTGATAGGTTCATATTCAGACCAGGTGTTAGCCAGGAATTATCTCATAGAACAGAAGTATAGGGAGAATTGCAGTGAACGGTTAAGATGTCATTATTTTGATACTGGCTGTATTTGTGCCATTTTGTAAGGGAATATCCTGAGGTTTTCTGTCCAGGCTTCTGGATTTGAATAGGCTGAATTCTCACCTTCATCAGCCTTAAATGATATTCCTCTTTCTGCCGCCATTATGCCTTGGAGGGCTTACATATTCCTCATTTGTTTTCCTGACAGATGAGCTTTGCTTCTTCCTTTCCACCCACAGATCTTTATAAATAATATAATCTGTTTTTAAGACCAAATGTTGGACTTCTTAAATCACCGTCACCACTTAGACATGTTGATACAATCACTTCACTTGATAACGAGACTGTTGTGAACAAGTTGGTACATTTTGTATAATTTACATACACGTTATTGCATATTGCAGAGTTAAACGCTGAAGTTTTATAATATGGTGGCTTGGCAGACTTTGGGAATCATGTGTTTGAGCACCTCTTTGGTATTGGTAGGAATTCAATTCTGTAATCGAGAATTACAAAAAGCCACTGAAATTAAACAAATTTGAATGCTTCAGAATGGCAGTAATTATTGCTACAGTGTTCATCCACATCCTTCAAGAGCTGTCAGTACCAAAAGCAATTGGAGGGTTCTTGGTGTGCAGGGAGGGAAAGATGAGTGTTCACAAACACCTGTCAGCATCTTATGCACTGCTGGTAAAGTCAAGGGACTGATGGTTCTGGTAGATCCTGGATCTGCCAGTGTTTGCTCCAACAGCCAAAATCACAGCAGAATCTGTCATGCTGAGTCTGAGCATTTCTTTGCACCACACCACACTGTTCAGCTTTGGCACAGCAAGAAACATTATTCCACATGGATTTAATACTTGGAAGAAAAAAAAATCTTGCTCACATGATTAACAAGAAATCTTTTCAGTTATGCAAAGAAATTGATGATTCCTTACTGATACAGTAAATCCTGTTTCCAGGATGACAGCTGCCTATAATCCTTTGTTCACAGTCCTTTTCTGCCAGCACTTTATTCGAACTTTTCTATTCTCTTGAAGCGCAATCTCACGGCGCCATTAGCCAGGCTAAACCAAGAGGTCAGTTTGTCCTGTCCCCTCACTTCATCCCCATCACTCCCAGCAAGACTTTCTTGCTCCTAGCTTCTCTATCCTGTCATACCTGGAGCTGCTGTAGGGCTTGACCCTGCCAAGAAATGGGTTTCAGACAGATCTATTCTCTGTACAGGCTGTGTGCAATCAGAAGAGCCCCAGTGCAGGGCAGGAGATGAGAGCATGGTGATGTGAGCAGGAGTTGAGGGCAGGAATGTCTCCATCCTGCTCTGGACCTGCCCTGCTGGGTTCCATGGGTTTTATATCTGTCTGTCCAAGATGTACAAACTTTCACAAAGCAGTTATGCCATGATGAAGAGCTGTCCTGCATGTCAGTCCATGTTTCCCTCTGTACAGCTGGTTGGTAGTTTTTCATTGGACACCCCATTTATACTGCACCTACTCCTTCATCTCTCTTGGGGCTACACCCTTTCTCTAGATTTCTGTGTCCTCACAAGCGTGTTTTTCTTCTTCCTTTATGTGGCACAAAACTTTATTGGTGAGGGCAGGTCTAGAAAATCTTCCAAGTGTTCCATTTTGGCCAAGTGCCATTGAAGTCTGATACTTCATGAACAGTTTGAATGAAAACACAGCTGGGAATTCCAGTTTATGTGAAATTTTTTACATCTGGCCTTGGCTTCTGCTTTTTGTGCTGGGATGTAAATTGACGGGATCCACTGTGGAACTAATTCTCAATTATGTCAGTGAACATGAGAGGAGACTCAGGTCTTTAAGATGTTAGTGCTGGTAGATACTGAAATATCAAGCGTTGAAAATCCCATTTCTGTGTTTCTAGTAAAGCCACTTTCTGTACTTCTGAAAGGATTTCTTAAATCTTTTTTCGGCAGTTTCTCTTCTGTCGTCACATTTAGACTGAGAGGACTGGAGCAAACTGGATTTCCAAACCAAAAGCTGCAAAAAAGTACCAATGCCATTTAAAAAGTATTTCTAAAATTGCTTTTCCATTACATGCAGTATAATCTAAAGAGAAGGGAGTCAAATGCGATATAAAGGTTTTGCAGACACTTGTTCAGAAGGTCCAAAAGTAATGGTCTTGTGGCACTGACACTCAGACTACATGTTCATCCCCAAAGAGTTTCAGTAAATCCTTCCTATTACCAGCAGTCATCCTGTACTCTCAGATCCAGAGTGTATATTGCAGACATATTTTTCTGGCAATTTGCAATGATGAATGACTATGAATCCTTTAATATGGTTTCATGTTTGCACCCTCTCTATGCTGCAGCAGATTCTGTTTATTTTGCCCTTATTTTTCTTGAGGTTCTGTTTGGAGAAGAACATAAATGGCAGTGTCATGGCTATTGCTTGGTATAAGTAAGGCCACAACACAAGGCTTTCCGTGGCTGATGAGAGAAGTTGGTTTGACCTCTGTTGCACCTAATTTGTTTTCTGGTGATTAGTATTACTGTGCAGACAGCAGAAGATTTGCAGCACCTCTTCACAAGTGGCATTCAGGTGTTGCACAGGTCAGAGAGCCACGAGTACATGGGCTTACTTTGAGGATTGTCTCAATGCCTTTCTGCTGTTTTAAGAGAGATTTCCTTATAATATTATCACGAGCAGCAGCAGAATTGGAAAAGGGAGTTTCAAAGTACAAAAACCTTGAAAGCATCCTCACTGTGTTCTCTTGTGAAGCTGTGAGTTGGGACAGACTTCACTTTCGCCATGAATTTGTTGGGTTCTGTAGTTTGTCAGTGACCCAGATAGGACTCATCCATTGTACGAGGTGATTCTCTTGGTGTCATTTTCTCTTCAGAGCTGGTAAATAAAGTGTCTGAAGCCCTGACAATATTATGACTTTGCCAATCTTTAAATCAAAAATGGGTGAATCGATTTAGGGATTTTGTAGGAAAAAAATGGCACCCAGGCTGACATCCTGTGCACCAAATTTCTCCCAAAGTGATTTCAAATGCCTGAGTTATAGACCTCTATAATGAAAACTCTGACATATCTTGAACTATAGCAGAACACAGGGTACTTCTGTAACGCACAGAAACATCGTGTTTCCCTATCCTGCTGTTAGTGCTTAATAACTGTTCACAGTTTTGGAAGCATTACTGTCTTAAAAGAAAGATTGTGCCAAATGATTTGACATTCCAAAGTTCAATTTTTTTTTTTGTTGAAATTTTTTTAAAGTGGAAATTCTGCAACTTCACTTACATAGTGCATCCCATCAGGCAATGTTAAGTCAATTGATAAAATTCATAAAAATTGCCAGTTTTAGAAATGGAGAAACTAGTCCGTAGAGAAGTAAAAGGTTCTGACATCATTTCCAATATTGCTTTATACCATCTCATTTCTGTAATAATAAATGAATGTGATCTTTTATTGAACATAATGCCTTGGTAACAGCCTAGAGATGGGGATTTATACGTGGCTGATAGTTATAGGGAATCATGAAGCGATGCGGTGGAGATAGGTATTTTAATTGTGGCAGTTCCTGCTGATCTCCTGGGGCTCGTGGCCCTATTATACTGAGAACTGTTAAGATGCAGAGTGCATTTCTTAAAGAGTTTTTATGCCGATGGCAACAGCAAAACAGTTGGTGTTCTCATCTGCCTCCTAAAACAATGCACACATGAATACGTGTGCATCTGCCACAAGCATAATCCTTTTCTGAAGTTTGAGGATACTGCTATCCAAAAACCAACAGTAAGAAATAAGCCTGCAAATTAACTTTATTTAATGAAGACTGGCTCACTGGGGACTCTGCAGCCCCCCATAGGACTCTCTTATCCTAACCACTGCCCATAGTTCTTTTTTGCCTTGTGGGAATCCCTTTGTACTCTGATTTTTGAAACAGAAATGTTTCCTCTGATCTAACATCAGAGTTCTTCAGCAAAAAATAATTTCCTTTTCTTTCAAGAGCCTGAAACTTGGAACCTGCTAAATGCCTTGAGAAGTTAAAAATATAGGAGCCCATCGGTGAAGATTCTCTTCCAAGACTCATTTCTGAGATAATTGCTAAATAAGTGAAACTTGTACTGAGTTAACAGTCACCTAGAATTGCTTGGCTGCACGATCAGAAATCACGCAGCAGTCCCCATGCTGCTTACCATGCTACCCTCGAGCCGAGTGCCCTCCTGCTTTGGAAAACTCCCCACAAAGGCAGCACACTCTCAAATGTGCTACTGACTGCAGCAGCAGATCAGACCCTTGAAGTTGCCCAGGTGCTGGCATCAGATCCTGGCACATTGCAAGGTATTATTCTAACTAAAGCAAGTTCCTCATCTATTTAAGAAGTTTTAGTGAATTACAGAACTCTGCCTGTGCTTGATATCTTCTACTACTTCTCCATCACAGCCTTTAAGCAGAGAAATGAGCCTGAAAGAGGTGTACTGGGACTGTCTGTGCCCCATGTTCCCCAGCTCCTGAACCAGGTAGCAGCCACCTGTTACCTACTGGCTCCTGAGCTTCAGGGCAGCCAGTAGAAGCGACTCAGTTGTCACTTTCCATTTCCTTATAGGATGTACCCATCATTCCTAGCAGGGAATGCATTTAAAATTAGAAAAATGTGTCCTGGGATGGCTTCTGAGGGACTTGCTTTAGTCCTGGGCACATCAGAGCTTTCACCAGCTCTCAATCAGTAAAAGATCCTTAATATTCCCCCCTTTGCAGCCAGCTGGTGAATGCACGTCTGTAGAACAGGCAGAGGTTTTGGACACCTCTCAAGCTTGAGTCAGTGCTGATTGTTTACAGCCCTTTGGGCCTATGGGTCTGAACCATGTGGTCCTTAATGTGGATTAATGATCTGCCTGCTGCTGCATAACGATTGAAACCTGCAGTCTTTTTTTTTTTTTTTTTTCCCCTATGCAAGTAATATTTTTACAAGGGTTTATTGTTCTTAGAATATAAAAAGAAAACTCTAATGCACTCCTAGAGATTATTTGCAGCCTCCAAAACACTGTGGATGGTTGCTGTACAATTACTGCAGCACTTTGAATTGATGTTGTTAAGAGCAAGGAATTTCGTTAAAATAAGCATTCTACAAAGCATTTTCTACAGAATTAATCACAAACTTTTTATTAAAAGTTTTCAGTGTTTCTGTGACTGAAATCAATCCTCTCTATAAAGGATATTTGTATAATCTGTAGCATCTCTTTGTTCTCTGTGTTCGTTTTAGGGCAGTTCTGTGTTCCCAGGCAGACCTGCATTGAGCTGCTTCATTAAGCTTCTCTATCTAGGAACTTTACCAACATTTCTGAAGCACTGTTGGGTCTGGGAATTTCAAAAGGTCCATAATTTACACCGACATCTTTTTAATAAGATCTTTGGTGTGTATCAGTGTATTTGATTCCCATCAGTACTCAAAGACCAATCAACACCTTTGCAAGCACCTTCCTGCATGGAAACAGTCCTCTGCTAGAAGAATCACCAAGGCTTCCTCTCACAATGCAATGCAGAACTTATTTCTTTGGCCTAATTTTCCTTGTGTCATTTCTTCATGCACAAACATAAATATGCAGCACATTGACTCCTGAGTGAGCAAAGAACTAAAACATCTATGAATAAATCAGGCTGCTTCTCCTGGAGGGAAAAAAAAAAAAAAAAAAAGAAAGAAAAAAGAAAAAAGAAAGTGAATGAAACCTAATTTTCTGTTTGAAATACTTGGGATTTGCTAGATAGTTTGGGCTGTGTTGCTACCAACTGCCTTGATAATGTCTATGGCTGTAACTAGTATGCAGATATCGTAAGTGATCTATTTTAAAAAGATTAAATAAGGTTACTCTTTTCACAGTAGGTTGTGAGCTTCTGAAATTTGTTGCCAGAGCAGTGTGTGGAAGTAGGTGGTGTCAGTAGGTTTCAAAAAGGATTAGTCACCTTCATGCACATCAAGTCCATAAATAGATGCTGAAGGGAATAGCTGCTTTTGTCCCTCCAATATCCCTCAATACAGAATTGTGGACACCAAGGTAGGGTGAGGGAACTGACTTCAAATATGGCCAGGCTCATGGCTCTCCCCAAGTGGTATTTTCTGTTGTTGGAGCTGGAATGCCAGCTGACTGGAATGTTTGTCCAATCCTGAGGGATATTTGATGAAGTGGGATCTTCCCGGAGCTGCAGTGAAAGAACGGAGTGATACCATTTGCCCTCTTTCTTTATGGCAGGTTTGAAGCACTGGAGTAAGAGTGCATGGTGCTAAGGAATTATAGCAGGGAGCCTTGTCTGAGATCCCATCTCTCTGCTCTTGTGACACTCCAGAGTGAAACTCAGCCACCCACCAGCTCTCATCCATCTCCCTTTCCACAGTGTTCAGCACACAGCCCTGCACACCAGCACTGCTGTCTCCCAGGGTCTCACATCTCGCTGGCTTTCCTCTCACGCCTTGTTGGTTTCCTCCTTAAGCCCTCGTTCAACTCCATTGCATCTCCAGCAATCTATATGGAAAGCAGTGCTCTCAGTTCCCATCACTTTTGTTCTTTCTAACAGTACTGTGGCTGAGGGACTGTGTTGGCCTGACTTTCAGCAGAGTGCTGGGGTTAATTAATACAAAGCATTGCACGTGGAAGAGCCTGGTCTAAGTGCATCCCAGCAGCTGAGGTTAAAACACTTCTGTACTTTGACTTTGTTCTTGTTTCTCTGTCTTCATTTCTGTGGCATTTGTCTCCATTGAGACTTATTTAGTATGCATCAGTTCATGTGAGTCATTATCAAGGCTATTCTTCATTTTGTTATATTACTCCTTGATACTTTCGTATTGTTGCAGTGAGATTGAATTGGGTAATAGCTCTCCCACGGTGTTCTTCTGGAATAGATCCTCTCAGAGAATCCCAGTGAAGTCCCAGCAGTACAAGGAGAATTGGCTAATGTGGCCATGCTCTTACTACAGCTTTTTCATATGAAAATAAATATTAACTGGATGTTGTGTGTTCAGAAGTATTTTTCCTTCCTCGGTAGTGGAGGCACACACTGTAAAAAAAAAAAATGAGTGCATGTAATTATCTACATATATATGCATATATACACACACACTTGTGTTTGTATTGACCTTTCCCATGTGTAGGTGGGAGTACTGGGTGATGAAGAGGAGTGGGTGAGTCTCCACGAGGTGGACAATGAACCTGATGCTCAGATGCTGGAGGTACCAAACCTGACTCCTTACACTCATTACAGGTAAGAACAGCAGGTAATTAGCTGCAGCATGATTAAAAAAAAAATAGCAAGTTGCAGTGTGGAACAGCTTTCCTAATCAGGAACAGCTGGTTGTATTTTGTTATCTGAACAAAAGGGAAAAGGTTCACTGTTTCCACAGTTTATACTTAAAATTACTTGTCTGATACTGTTAATTGTAATTTACATGCAATACAGTTCATAATGTTAAAAGGGAAGCCAAGTGCACAGTGAGGAGCTGTTGTGGATTACTGATATCCTGTGACTTCCCTCATCTGAAGAGTGCACCACTGTAACATCAATCAGTGACAAATCAATTGTAGTTAAACTGGTGCAAACTTGTAATTACATATTTACACCAGCTTAAATGTTTTATTGATTTAACTTAATTTGGTAACATCAATTAGATGAAATCTTTGTTTATAAGAATTTCCCGAATTAAACTTAATAGATATATGCAAGGTTTAGGCTGATTGAGGTGAATCTACATCATGGGTGCACCCCAGTTAAATGAGATGGATTTTTAAAATCAATGCAATGCAAATGATGTGTTGATTTAGCACAGGCAAGATCTGAGAATTTGAGATATTCAGTCCTAACAGAAAAATGCTTTATAAAATAGCTTGTTAGGGTCTCTACAAAAAGAAAAAAGAAGCCAATCCTTAAAGATGGAGAGTGTCATATGTGAAGTGCAGGTTGTACAACAACTCAGTGTTCAGTGTCCATGTAAGTAAGCATCACTTGAACACCTAGCATCTGCATAGAGAAATGCCTTAGGGATAACAAACAATAAGGAAGTATATGATGAGTTTCGGATTTATTTTGTAAACACTGAACTTTTTGGTTTGTTTGATTACTACGTTTGTCTCCCTGGAGTATTGTGCTGATTTTCCTTCTGTACCTATTAACTTCTGGGGTGACCCCCTCTGATTTTTTTCATCATCATTCACACGCTAATGCAGTTCCTTGAATTTTGGCTGGCTGTTTCCTCTCAGGCATGCACCAACACAGGGATGAGCTTTTGAGTTTCGTTTACATAGAACAATTTTATTTTCTTTTTGGAAATCCAGAAGGTTAGTGCCAGATGTATTTATTGTTCTATAATCAGCTTTAATCATTACACATCAAGGAAATTAATAGTGAGAGCTAATTATGAGAACCCATCTTTATTGGCCAGCTTCTTTTCTACGTTTTGTGCCAATGGTTTGAAAGTAGAATCAAGGACAATATTTGTTCAATGCATTTGTTCAGTGTGTTTCCTGTAGTGCCTTTTCTAGGGTTGATCAGATTAGATAAACAAACACAGCCGTGTTGACTAGCTCACTCTTATCCCAAACTCAGCCATTAGGTCCTAAAATGCAGTGCTTCATGTGAACAGGTCATGTGCTGGGTACCCCTAATGGCCGTACTTGTGCCCACGAAGGGTGAGAGCATCTGAAATGAACAGCACGTCTTAATTATTTGGTGCTTCCTGCAAAAAGATTTCTCTGAGTCTTCTGTGACCCAGTGGGGATTTCTATTGTGGAAGAGATGGTTTCAAGCAGACAGGTTATTTTTTAAAGAGCCATATTCATATTAAATAACTTAATCTTTCTTGTGCAGGAAGGCTGAAAACGCAGCGCGAGGATAAATCAGCTTCTTTCAACCAGTAATTGAGGGGAAATGTTATCACTGGTATATTTTTTATATTGACAGGGAATGAGAATATCTGAAGTTTGATATTTTAATACCTTTCTGGATGTATTGTATAAACACTGCAAAAGAAAACCACTTACTGCCAGCATAAGCTCATCAGACTTGGCATAATTAACATAAATTTCTCACACAAATACCTAAGTTTCTAATCGACCCTAAGCTAATCTCATTTTCATTTTCATTTTTTCTAATACCTGAGAGGATCTGAGCACAGTTACCACAAGCCATTCAGCCGTGAATACAAAGGGGACCTGCACACAACCACCTTTGCAGGCTGTTGAGTTCTACCCGCCCTGTACCTCCCCATCCCTCCCACTCCAGGGGGCTCACGGGTTGATCCCACACTCTGCCTCTCCCTTCCACCTCAGATTCCGGATGCGGCAGGTGAACGTGGTGGGTGCCAGCCCACTGAGCCAGCCCTCACGTGTCATCCAGACCCTGCAAGCTCCTCCAGACGTGGCCCCCAGCAGCGTGAGCGTGCGCACGGCCAGCGAGAGCAGCCTGCGGATGCGTTGGGTGGTGAGATGGGGATGGATGGGTGCAGGGGTGGGCTGCTGGCAGCTGGGGTGCAGCTCGGTCCCTAGGAGCTGCCTGCAGCTTGGGAATGCTTTTCCCTCGCGTTCAGCATGAGGCTGACAGCAAAATTATTTCCTTTTTTCAGAATAGTCGGAAATCTGAGACTTACCTTAAGTGCCTTATTAATCACTTAAATTGCCTACTGCCACTGCCTCTGCCACTTCATCAGGGGAATATATGCCTGTGTGTAAAACCTTGGCTTCTGAGACTCCAGTTCCACCGTCTGGGTCAATGTGTGGGACAGAAATATAATGCTGGAGCCAATTTGCAGTTTCCTGGGGCTCAGTTGTTTGTGCTGAGTAAAACTGTCCCCAGGAGGTACACAGGGGCCATTGACAGCCATTCTGCAGGTACTGAGCGGTTCAAAGATGGCAAAGTTTGCACATTACACTCCTGTAGGAAGATAGATGTGGGAAAGTCTGTGGGGTTATGTGATAAAATCTAGAAATAAAGAATTAATTGCAAAGATGCAGTGGTTGGTGACACCGTTGCGCCCCTGTGACTGTCTCACTTACCACACACCGGGACTTGTTTGGCAATCAGTTTGCTCCAGAATGGTTTTATTTCTCCCTGGGTAGGATTTTCTGGGGGTTACTGTGGTGTGAAGCTGATGAAGCACAGGTTTTCTTTTGCCCACACGTTAGCTTTTCCATGCACAAACTCAAATTTCAATGCATAAACTTACTGCTGGGAGACAAAATCTGGCTGAGACAAGAGGGGGTTGCTCCCATCAGTGGGGAATAATTCCAGTTTGCTATTGAAGAACAGGACTAAGTTCTGAACCCTGAAAGACTGACAGATCTTACCTGTAGACACTCATGAAATGTCTCAGGGTCCCACCAAATGAACAGCGGTGTCTATAGGAGAGCTTTGACACTTATCTAGTAGGACCCATTCATGGCTTCACCATGCCCACATTTTTAGACCTTTGGTGGCCACATATCTTACATCAAAATCAACTCCAAGTTGTTTTCAAAAACTTTTAGACTTGTGTTTCCTTGCTGTACTATCTAGGAAGCCTGGTTTTCGTGAGTCCAACTGTGCAGGGTTCAGGAGAAGCCAACAGCGCAGCTAAAAATGCCGCAGTGTACCTTTTTCATGCTTGATAACATCAGCATTTGAAAGCATTTAATCTCTCTTTCTCGAGACCTACAGGTGAATCTGTGTCCCTCTGGGAGCTGGGAATTCCTTCCTTCCAACAGAACAGGGGTCACATTTTTAGCCCTGCTTGCCTGCAGGGTATAGTCTTCTGCGCTGTGAAATGTTAATGGATATCAAACTTTGCCAGTGAGTCAGAACTGAATCTCAGCCATCTGTAGCATCGTGTAGTTAGTTTTATGAGGAAAAACTTGAAACTTCATGAAGTAGGCTAATTATTTCATATTTTAATCTCTGAAATTGCTTGGGGAGTTGGAATACTGGAATAAATCTCTGCTGATAAATGAGCATGGAGAGAGTCAGTAAAAAAAAATATATTTTAAAAAAAGTACGATAAATGAATTTGTCACATGCTTCAGCAATTTATCATTCATTTCCATATTTAATCACAAAGTCCTGAATATATTGCATTGGTTTCATCTCTGGTGATGCACCCACAGCAAGTGGCATAGTTCTGTCTGCGTATCGATGTGGCACGAAATTAAAGTTAAAATTGAAATCTCGAACAACACAGAAATTAGAGGCCATGAAACGTAAATCAGCCCTTCCATCTCTTTTGCCATCTTGTGGCCTTACACGAATTCAGACCGCCCTGGTATGCCATTTGCAAAGCTCTGGCACTGTGCTCTGAGCTGTAATATTGGGCTTTTCTTTGGATTTCTCCCCCAGCCCCTGCCTGACACGCAGTACAATGGCAACCCAGAGTCCGTGGGGTACCGCATCAAGTTCTGGCGCGTGGATCTGCAGCCTTCTGCCCTGCTGAAGGTCATCAACGACCGGCTGGAAAGGGAGTGCACCATCGAGGACCTGGAGGAGTGGACGGAGTATGAGCTGCAGATCCAGGCCTTCAACGCCATTGGGGCAGGACCATGGAGCGAAGTGGTGCGAGGTCGGACGCGGGAATCCGGTGAGTCAGAGCCCCACGTCGGCTGGGAAGGACAAATCAGAGAATTTGCAGCATGTGATGCCTTTTTTGGTTCAGCTTTTTTTCTTGTTGACCCATTAAATCAAAAGCATAAAGAAAACAAATGATTTCTGGGTGCACTGAAGGCGAAAAGATATGGAGACGTTTGAGGGAGGTTATTTATATATTTAAGAATTTTACTCCTCTCATGTTCTCATACGTAAACCTATAAACCTGCATGAAAGGTTTGTTTAAACCTTGTTTATTTAAAGCAAATAAAACAACCTCTTCCTGCTCCTGCCACAGTTTGGCAGCATCACAGGCAGCACAAGGAGCTCATGTCCATCCTTCTCTGCCTCTTCTTCCTTCTTAACAGCTTCATTGCCCCTCATTCTCCCCTTCCCCCATCCACTCCTGGCCTGAGGCAGGTTTTCTGGCAGTCATGGTTATCTGAAATTTAATTTCAAGCACTACATATTTCTAAAAGGGCACAAATTATTTTAGAGGGATAATGAGCCACATGGAAGTGAGATAATTATTTGAGCTTTTGATGACACATTTTCAAAACTACCTTCTAAAACTGTGTACAGAAGGTTATATAGACATAACCTTCGCGTAGACATAACCTTTATGTAGACGTAACCTTCACGTAGACATAGAGCACAGGTACTGCGTTGTCTGATTCATCCATACTATCATAGAGACTTCAGACAGTGTCAGCAAACTCACAACTTTGGGCAGCAGTAAATTATTGTTAGCACAGCAGCAACGGTAAAAACAGATCT
This sequence comes from Lagopus leucura, assembly GCF_019238085.1. Classification (NCBI taxonomy): domain Eukaryota; kingdom Metazoa; phylum Chordata; class Aves; order Galliformes; family Phasianidae; genus Lagopus; species Lagopus leucura. The sequence goes on from NW_024962257.1 coordinate 3,737,972, forward strand.
TGAAAAGCTGCTCCCTGGTTGTTAGCTTCCACATCACCTATTCCCAAACCTGCATGCACCTGAGAAATTAAAATTTATGTTGCAGATGAATAAAAGAATAGGTGTCACACGTGGTTTAAAAGTTAAGTACTACTGTGACTTGTATTTATGCAAAGCCCAATGCTGATATTTTTCTTACTATTTTTTTTCCATTTTTCTTCATGAAAATGTTTTGGAATTCAATTATATCCATGCCCCCACCTTGATAGATACATACGAGCATGCGTGCGCACTCTGCACCACGCAGCATCATTTGGCATGAAGCGTGAGAGCTGTGCAGAGTGCACAATTTGCTCTGCTGCCTCACGTAACTGTCCTTTGAACTGCTGAGAAGAAGGCTAGACAAAGTCATCCTACTCCATTAAAGTGATGCTTTTTGGGAAGGAGTAATTGGAAAGCTATTGCCAGAGGTATTTTAAACAGGGCATGTTTGTACTGGAGTTAGAGATAGCGTGACCTAGACAAAATAGTTTTGAAGTGTTTTGTGTCATAATAAAAAGATACCACGTTCTCCATTTTCTCCTTTCCACTGCTCTTCAAACACTTCTTTTGAAAGGAAGTAAATACTAAGATTAAACAATTTCATAAAACCTTAGGATTACAGTGCTCTTGCTCAGCATCTAAAGATCAGAGGTTACACGTGTGTGTTTGGCATTTCCTCTTGCAGTATTAAAAGAGGGTTGACTTGAAACTGATTATACGAGGCATGCTGAAACCAGGATCAGGATAATACAAAGCTGTGATCTGGGCCATAAGGACTCATTTGTGTGTGCTTTTTTTTTCATGTACTTTCTTTGATACTAACATCTGATTTCTTGAATAGAGCAAGCCAAGGCTCAGACTTCTAGTTGCATCTTTTTAGGTTTGCAGTACACAAAAAGCGCTGGCATAGCAGCAAGCTGCATGAGAGGGAATCTGCACTTAACCTGTAAGCACCTCCAAATGGAGTTAAAATATGGATAAAAGTTACCCATACCCAGAGAAAGAGGTCAAAGCACTTTTCAGAACTGGCTTTTGAATTATGAGAGAAATTGCACGTATGCTTTCAAAGTACTTTAGGTCTCCTAAACATTATGGTGTTAACTGCAGAGTAACAAGCTCAGTTTCCACTCTGTACACTGTAAATGATAGTGGGCATGATAAAGAGAAAGCAAGAAAGTGTGAAGAATTGTGATGTGTAGAGAAACTTTGATGGGGCTGATTTGTTTTAAACATAAACCCTCTTATTTTCAAACAGTTCATCCCAAACACACCTCACTCAGTGCCTTGATATCTTCAGGCATTCAGTTACACGACTGTGTGTGCTTGCCTCACAAAATGAGCTCCTACATGAGCACAGGCTCACGCACGTGGTAAGAATCAGTCCCTTGATTTGTCAGAGCCTGACCTTCATGAAGCAAGTTACCATGTGATAAAGCATGGCTGGGTAATTCAGATGTGGCCCAATGTCACTGCAGAGATTTGTCAGTTTGTACAAGCTGAGAGTGAGCCCCTGATATCTAATTTTATAGGCAGAATGCTTCCATGCTGTGCTGCAGCTATGTTGCTTTTGCCATGAACCTAGCTCCAAACTTGTACTTCTTAATTGATGTCAGATGTACCATATGCCAGCTTACTTTTTACTTTCAGAAAACAATTAAGGGTATTCAGCTAAAATGAGCTGCAAAAAAATGGAGAGAACCATGTCATCACAATATCTAGCTTTTTTAGCATGCCAGAATACAAACTAGCTTATTGAAGGCTGCCTTAGGTCCACTTAAAGACATGCAACAGCATCATTTGCTGTATATTAAATACAGTTTTATCAGATGTAGAAAGAGGATGCGTGATCTTAGATGTCAACACAGATAACTAAAAAACTTGAGTTGTTATTGAAGTCCCAGTGCAAAGTACCAGTAACTCTATAACTTCCTATATTTGATCTTCTAAAGCACATCATACAGCTGGCACTTTGCTGGATTAGCTAATCATTTCGTTTCGGTCTTTCCAGTTCATTTCTTTCAAGCTCTGAGATATTTTTTTTGGACACTGTTGCTTGGCTTCTGCTCTGTTCTTGGAGGTTACTAATGAGAACTCTGCTTTGGAGCTTCCAGCAAAGTCTTCAGTGCGACAGTTAAGGAAACAGCATCAGAGTTTGCAGGGGAAAGAGGGATTATATGCCTCACTCAAGTCACTGATCGGTCATAGCAGACCATAATTACTATGAAGCTGGATATCCTGAGTGAGGAGAGGGGTCAGATAAATGGATGTTACATTTCAATTCATTCTTTAAAGGGCCGATCAAACTGTGTTGCCTGATAAGAGACAGGCAACAATAAAATCTGTAATATCAGTTGCACACCCTGAATTCATACATCCATATTAAAACGTAATTCTCAACACCAGTATGACAGAAGCACTGGAAAATTAATGTAGAATGAAATACACGATGAGTACAAGGATGTCTGCATTCAGGTGCTGGGCTGAGATTCCTCCCCAGCGAGAGGGGACATTGTTCTGGCCGTTGCTGGGGATTAAGAGGAGTGTGGGCTAATAAACCTTCCCATCTGCCATTCTGTCCTTTGTGAGCTTCAGCATCCCCCTGCCAGCAGCAGGATGGCACAAACACCTCAAAGCAGCCATGCACACAGGGCCAGCCGGCCGCAGCCCGACCCTTTGTGAATTTGGGATATCTGGTGGCTGCTGATCAAAGGGGAAAAGAAATATTTGTAAAATAAAGGAACTTTTGCTCCTGAAAGAGTTCAAACCAGATAAAATAAAAATAAATGTGGCTGGAAAGGGCTTCTTTCCTCTTTGTGTTCTGGTTTCCCGTGACCCACCTCCACCCTTTCTCCCTCCAGAAGTGATTCATGTGGGAGTAACTCTTTGTGAAGATCTACAGATAAAGTTGTGGCAGCTATCCAAAGACATTCATGGCTCCTGGCAATCTATTTTCCTTTAACATAATTATATCCTTGTGGGGGATAAATCTAGAAGATTTAAAAAAAAAGAAAAAAATAAAAAAGAGCATTTCAGCATTAGAGGGGAAAAAAAATTGGATTTCAGTCTGCTGCAATGGCGTGTGATAGTGCCCTGCTTCTCGTGTCCCAAATAATTGGTAACAGGGAAATTGTTTCAGAAATGACTATCTCTGTGGCTAACCTTGAGTGCACAGGGGTGGGGGCTGGTGTATTTTATTTTTCCATTTATATTAATTCTGGTGTCATACTCATTATCTTGTTCATGTTGCTAGGAGATTCAGGCTAGCCTTCAAACCAGCTGATCTGTTCTTTCATTCGGACAGCCAGGGAAGCATTACTTTTTGGCAGAGATTTGTGCTCCGCTTTGCGATGTACTCAGGACCTAATCAAGCCTTGCTGTCCATGAGTACTCATGTAACATAACTTGGTGAATGTTCTCTCAAGGTCTGACAGGTGTATCACGCTTTAGGAGAGATTATACACTTCAGATGTTGGAAATGCCATGAGAGAAAAAAAAAAAATGGAAAAGGGCAGCATAAAATGTGAACTCTTAAAAATAGTCTCTGGTTCTGCTTGCATAACATTGAATAGCTACTGAGCTTGTCCACCAAAGCTTGCAGTTGCCTGGTGGTTCTGCATTGGGTTGAGTTTTAATGGCATGAGAAAATGCAGGTTTGCTCCTCTGTCGAGTAACAGAAAATTACAGTGTTCCTGTGCCATCCATTCTAATAATGATCTTGGTTTCATAAGAGCCAATTTTACAACATAAATGAAATAGGCATATCTTTCATTTACACCGTATCAGTCCCTGAAAATACACCTTGCCTTAATGTATCTGTCTATAATTGATGTATTGCAAATGTTAAGCACCATCACATAATCAAAAGGCTTTGAGGTTAAAACACTTCTCACTGAACTGGGAGGTCTGGGTGCAATCCAGTGGCTGGAATTATTGCTAACTCTAGACAAGATGCTATAATTTCCTTTTGAGCAACATAGGAAGCCAGGGTGGCATAAAACTTCATGTTAGAACAGACCATACTATAAGATAAACTCCCATTCATAAAGATTTCTCACTTTTGGCATAGGGAAATAAGATGTACGGGAGAGAAAAACCTGGGAGATAGACTCTGTAGAAGTCCAGCAGTCTAAACTCTAATTACTGCAAACATAAAGAACCTGAAGTTTATTCATGCCTGCCTGTAGACAGTGCTTAGTTGTGAATGTTAAGCTCTTTACAAATATTGTGTTTCTTACATGAACTGGTAAAAGAACGTGAAGTAAGCTGAAATGTAAAGGTGGTGTATAATGAATACGAGAGAAGAAGGCATTGTCTAGAGTGTATCTGAGTGCTTTGGGATTAGGGTAGTCTTCCAAAGGATCCCAAAACAATCCCAAGCAGACAGGGAGGTGGACCAGCATCACCTGGAAAGCCTTACCCCTTTTGTCTCTGATTCCAGTTCCCTCTGCTCCTCCTGAGAACGTGTCTGCTGAAGCCGTGAGCTCAACCCAGATCCTTCTGACGTGGTCTGCAGTCCCCGAGTCAGAGCAAAATGGTCTCATCCTGGGTTACAAGGTACGCAGCTGGAGCTTCATGTTCACTTTGTTATTAAAGCACTACCTGGCTACATTTTTCTATTTATTATTTATTGCTCACCTGAGGGATGTTAATATCATCCATAACTCAACAGGATGAGATATCAGAAACGTGCTGGTTTCGGAAGGGTAGATCGCTGAATTTAATCCCATATCTCGTGAAAAGGAACATTTTAAATGCATGCCCCTTTTTCAATTCTCACGTAATAACTTTTTCTTTCTATATTCATATGCATTTATTCCGCATTATTCTGCAGATACTTTACAAAGCAAAAGATTTAGACTCTGAAGCAAGGAGCCAAACAGTAAGAGGTAACCACACGCAGTCCTGCCTGCTGTCTGGCTTGCGCAAGTATGTGCTCTATGAGATCCGGGTGTTGGCGTTCACACGCATTGGGGATGGAGTCCCCAGCTCTCCTGCTGTTATAGAAAGAACCAAGGATGATGGTAAGTGTTTGGGCTACCAGAATAAGGGCCTTACTTAGTCCTGATGATAACGCCACTTTTTTGTAGTGATGCAAGTGTATAGAAAGGCCAAACTGAGGTTGTTTGGATTGTTTTTTGACTCTGAGCTTAAAGGAATTAATCCTTACTCTGCATAACAGCACTGCTCCATCGGCCATGGGATGAGAATTTGGCAGAAAACCAGTTGCCCATTTCCTCTTTCCCCTCAGTTGGTGAAGAGGAAAAAAATCTAAAATGATTTGTCCTCTGAAGCTCCATGTAGAAAATTTCTACCGTAGACAATTTTTAGAGCCCAATTATAAATGCCAATTGATGTTCAATCATGCTCTAAGCAAAAAGCACTGCAATTGGAAGCAATAAACAAACCTGAGTCTGCTTGGACTGAAGGAGAGATGTGGAAATTGCAGCTTCAACAATCCATTCTCATTTTCCAAAAGAATAAGGACTGAGCCATGAAGGGTTCATAGCAGCCCCTCTCTGTAGCCTCCTCCAGTGATTCCCATGAGCTCAGAGTCTCTGGAGTGCAGTTTGTTTTGATGAGAGACCCTGAGCAGCCCCTTCCTCACCCCAGTTCTGTTTGAACACATCTGTGGGGTGAGAGTGTTCCTGCTGATGGAGTTTGACAGAAATTTAATTCAACTCTTGAAGCATTTCTGGCTTTGCAGTTGCTTTTAGTTTCATTGCCTTTTCACTATTAAATGATGGATAATGTCTGTGTAAGAGGCTTCTGCTTATTAGTCCCAATGAATGAAAAATAGAAAAAACAAAAAGAAATCTTTTCTCATCAAAATGTTCCCAGTGGAAACTGAATAAAAATCGGTATCTACAAGGAACTTCATTAAAACTGTTTGGTTGAGTTGCAAACACATTCAGACTCCTGGCTTAATGTGGCATTTACTGCAGCGTATAAGGACAGGGATGGGATGGAGTGGCAATAGGGGTGGGATTTTGTGGGGACAGGGATGGGACAGAGCAGGAACAGTCGCTCCCAGGCATTTTTGTAGCCATTTTGTCAGCATTCAGCCTGTGTGGTGACTTTGAAAGGAAACAAAGATAAGTTAATATTAGCAGAACTCTGCAGGGAATGAAAGAGCAGTCACAGAACTGTACACATCAGACTATAATGTGAAATATTTAAAACTGTTTGTTTTAGATAACCCCATTATAGCAGTTCCCTCCTTAAGTGCCTGTTGGCAAATGATACAAATTGTTCTTCCTTCTCCGTACTCCTGACATAAATATGTTGTGTCTCCTCTGGGCTCCGCTTAATTAAATGTATCATCAGGGGTGAGGCAGGTGGAATTTGTGCCGAAAGGGAAATTTTGGAGATGCAAATGTGTGAATTAACATCTCCTCACCTCACAAACCCAGGATGGCCATTGCAGCTGCCAGCTATCTTCATCAGCGTGCATTGGGTTCACTGCCTCAGCCCTCTGTGTTTAGAATGCACATGTAAAATCAGAAGGCAGTTCAAGGCCAGCACTGGGGCCACAGAGAGGAGATATTATTCAATTCCAACACCTGTGGTTGGAATTCCTCAGAATCCAGGCGTTTTGCATGCATATGGGTGCTCCTAACCATCTATTTATTTGTTGGTGAGCTACAGCTTGGCTGCCTTCTGTGCAAAGCGATTGGGAAACTTGTAACCTCTCTGACACTCTGTGCCTGCTGGCACTACCTCTGTCCCCTTACAGCCCCCGGGCCACCCGTCAGGCTGGTGTTCCCCGAAGTGAGGCTGACATCAGTGCGCATCGTCTGGCAGCCACCAGAGGAGCCCAACGGCATCATCCTGGGTAAGGAGCTCGGAGGAGAGGGTTGAGAGCAGAGGAGCTGCGGCTGTTGGGTTTTCATCCTGCTTGCACGTTGGGTTAGAAACCACGCTTAAGCAAACCTGTGGCTAAAGAGAGGAAAATAAGTCCTGCAGTGAGAAGGGAAGTTCTGCCAGGCTCCGCGGTGTGTGTTTTCCCAAGTCAGGATTACACTGCATTCCTGATGCTGTGCTTGAATTTTCATCTGTCCATCTATATTTGTACATATAGCCTGCTGAGCTGCAGCAGGGCAGAGTGGGATTTTCTCCTCCTTTCCTTTCCTCCTCCTTGCCATGCATCCCTGACTTCTCAGTTTCATGAGTGTTTCCATTTTGCTGCTTCCACCAGCCAATACTGTCTGCCAGGTTGCAAGGTGTTAAATCACACTTGGCTTTTTATCATAGGCAACAGGGGCAGCAAGGCACGCCAGGAATTCATGACAAACCTCCTTACCCTTTCTGCTCTGATAACTCTTGGGTTGCCATTGCACCCAGAGCACACCAGCAGCTCCTTGTACTTCTAAAGCATTGAAGGTTTTTACAGTGCAAGAATCCATTCATGCAACTTGAGTTAATGTATCTAATATTTACACAGTAATTCTGCCTGTGTTCTGTGCTGATGTGGAGCACATTTTGTGGTAGTCCAAGCAGGTGAGTGAGGGTTATCCCTATAAATATCCCTTTAGATAAAGGACTGGTCTGGCGCTGTGTGTAGCTCTTGAGTCAAGAGCTCAGAGTCTTTGCTGAGGTTTGCAGTTTCTGAAAGTTCTTGTGGATTAATCCTGGCACCTGGTGACACAGAGAAAGCATCAGATGAGATCCAAAGGCGCTCGAGGAAGCTTGGCTTCCAGGCTGCCTTGTTGGTTTGATTTGTTGCTTTTGTTTTAAGGAACTGTTGTCCTATAAACTCGCTCTCTGTAGAGGTTGGGATTTGAATCACAGGATGTGGTTAAGGAGGAAAAAAATAATTTGGTACACACGATGAGAAAGTACTAAAGATATTTAGGTGCCCCTCACTGTTTCGATGTCTCACCTTGCTGCACTTGGTCAGCATCTTTTGCTGAAGTTTCAAGTTCTGTGGAATAAGAACTCTTCTATTCGGGCTTCCCACAGTGCCTTGTTCAATTCATCCACTTCTTGTTCAATTCGTGGTCAGTGCCACAGTGCTGATAACAAAATCACACAAATGCAGAGCTGGGAGGAAAGGTGGAACGGTATTCCCTTACAGAATGCTCAGCATGGAAACTGCAGGCTCCTGTGACCTGCACAGTCCATTCCCAGTCACACATCCCAGGGTGCCTGGCACTGCCTTGCCTTTTTTTGCAACACTGCTGTTGTAACTAAGTAAGTTTATGACCTGCTATTAATTCCTGCCTTTTTTCTGCAGTACAATTCCAGGTCAATCCTTCTTTACAAGTACATTAAGCTTTTTATTTTCTGTAAGTGCAATGCTCTGCATGTATTTTTATTGAATTTCAGCTTTCTGATTCCAGACCAACTCTCCTCATTATCAGAATCACTTTAAATTACCGTCTTGTCCTCCAAAGGGCTCAGAACCGCTCCCTATTTGGTTTTAGTTTTGAAGTTTGCAAGCAGAATGGCAATTCCATCAACCGGGTCATTAATGAAAGTATTGAACAGAAACAGACTCGGGACTTATTCTCGTGAGACCTTTCTTAATATATCCTACCCATTTCTCAGCCAACTATTGCTAACAACATTTTGACTTTTTCTTTTAAGAGATCACAGCAGAATGTGCCATATTTTTCTTAGGTTCTGTCTCTCTAGCTTGTTTCTGACAGGGCTGCTTGGAACCATATTAAAGCCTTACTTAAAGTCAATGTGGATCATATCTACTCTTCCCACCTGGCCAATTACACTGTCAAAGCAGAAAACAGATTATTTGGTATTTATTATTTGTTCCAGACAAATACATATTAGCTGTTCTCTGGCAATTTATTATCCCTGTGGATAGTTATATATTTACTCATATTTTTTCCAGGGTCTTTCTGGGTATTAAACTTTGGCTTGATTTGTCCATAATTCCTTTGGTCTTTCTTCCTCCATTTTATGAGATAAGGCATTCAGTTTGCCCTTCGGTAATATTCTGGGATGTCACCTATCCTCAACAAGTTCTTGAATATAATCACTGATTATTTAGAGATGGCTCCTGCTAGTTATATAGCACTGCAGGGCAAATTTCATCAGGCCTTTCTGGCTTGATTACATCTAGCTTAGCTAAATATTCGTTAACCTGTTCTGTATTCTAGCCTACATCCCTCCTTCTATTGTTGTCAGTTTTAATTTGTGTTAAGTATCTAGTTAATAATCAACTTTTTTGTGTGAAGCAACCGAGGTGTCAGGCTTGTGCTCTTCTGTGTCACTTGTCTTGAGCTCATCTTTTATTCCTAATAGTTGACCTCTCCTTCTTTCTCTTGTATTCTGAATATCTTTCCAAAACCTTTCTCGTTGCCTTTCCCCTTTATGTTTGAACTCACCTGCACTGTAGCTATTCTGACTTTGTCCCTACGTGCCAGTGCTGTCTATTTATACACCCCCTCAACAACCCATCCTGTTTTAACATTTAGTACAATTCAGTTTTGAATTTGAAGGCGTTAGTGAGGTCTGAATGCAAACATATTGGGCTCTTAACATCTTTTGTCTGCATTGGGATCATTGTACCTTTATTTTTGTCTCTTTTAGAACAGTCTGCTAACCTGAATTCCTCTTTCCCATAGAATTCCTTCCCAGGGGGCTCTACCTACCAATTGCCCCAGTCCACCTCTTTGAGGTTCATTGTCTTTATTCAACAGCTCTCCCTCCTTTTTTTTGTTTGATAGCAGAAAAATTGAGGCTCATGGAGGAAGCAGTTAACTGCCGATGTCAGAGAGAAACAGGAAAAATTACTCACGCTGAGTTATTTCTGTGATCTTTTCAAGGAAGTGAGGAGTTCTTCAGAAATAGCTAAAAAGCCAGCATGGCATTGTAACTAAAGGTTGCATGTTTACCTTCATTCTTGTGCAATGTTCAAATCTTATTGCTGCAATGAACTTTTGAAACAGCATTGTAACCACCACAGCCAAGGTCAGTGAAGTAGAATCAGTGGAAAAAGCAAGTTAACATAACTTTGCAGGCTGCTCTGTTATTCACCACTGGGGCTGCAAAGAAAAAAATACTTTTTTTCTGCAAGAGCAACTTCTTTTCCCAGCGTCTGAATTAATGTTCCTGCTCTGCTGGCTTTGTCCTCTGAGTATACAAGCAAGCACCTTTGCAGCTAACATTTTTGTAATCTACATCAAAATATGTTCTAGCATTTCAGAGGGAGATTAACAGGATGAAATACTGGCACACCAAGAGGGAAAACTGCTTGTTTGTTTGTTTAAATATTTTACTGTGGAGGACTGCTAGATATCTCCACTTCTCCTTTTGGGAGCGTTGCAGTAACCAGCTTGAGGCTTAACTCCATCTTCTTTTTGGCACTCCAATCAACAGCACCCAGTGTAGCTCCTTCAAACACTGTTAAAGGAAAACGATGCATTAATGTGTGTATATGCAGTTCTGTCAGTGAGCTTTGCCTGTACCAAGAGCTGAGCCACGCTTGCTGGTTAGTATTCCTCACGGTATCCTTGCGTTTAGCGTTTACCTGAAGCTTACAGCGAAAGAGTGTAAGAACTCCACTGAGAATTAGAACCGAAATTGGATGTAATCCATGTTTGCAAATGCATATTTTGATCCTGGGCTGCATTTGCACACTCGCTGGCCCTTAAACAGATAAGCAGTAAAATCAACAAACTGGATTGCTGCTCCGCTAGGCAGACCGTAACCTCCCAGTATCGTTTGGCTCTTCCTAAGTTCTGTGACAAATTAATAAGTGTTTGTATCTCTGCTGCACCGCGGCCTGCATGAGCGGGTGCTGTCAGTTCTGAAGGGCTTTGTATGGTGATGAGCTTGAAAGCTCTTCTATATTCATGGGGTGTTGTCGTCTTCCTGCCTGTTTGCTTTGGGGAATCTGGTGGCTGCGTTAGTGACCTAACGTTTAACAGGCAGTTCAGACTGTTGCCATTTATTGAGTTCAGAAAGCGTAGCTCATGAAACCGCTCGCAGTTGTGCAAAAAAATATTTAAGGAGACGCTAATGCAAAAATAAGCCTTGTTTCAATGAATAAATAAACCACCGGGGAAATGATCTTTCAAGGCTTTTTTATGCAGTTTGGCTGGTGATTCACAACTCCGAACGACAAGAGATTTGGGACACCCAATGCTTGTAGGGAAAAAAGAAAAATGAAGAGAAGAATGTGCATTCTTATGACTGAGCATCCAGCTGGTGAACTTTCTGTAAGATACTCCTACCCTGGAAAAGTTTGCTCTGATCACATTTTAAAGATTTTGCTTTCACCTTTGATATGGTTTTCACCTAGTGCATATGTGACATCGTGTTGCTGTCATCAAATAGGGGAAGAAAGCTTCATCCATGCAGCAGACCTCAAGCATACATTCATTTGAACTCTTTCCATCTATCTCTGTTGATAAGCCTCATTTGATTTCGCCCAACATTTCCTATTTTCTCTCTCTTGTTGCCGAAGATCATCAACTTCATAATTTCAACTTTTTCATCTTGTGTTAGCCCAAGTTATTATCCAAACTGTCGCTTAAATACTGCATCTTCTGCATCACTCTGAAAAAAAGAGCAACGATGCTTATGGCAGAATGCCTCTTGGCTGCCCAATTGTCTAACAGTGGAAGGTGATGTAGGGGATCACACTCAGACACAGAGTGCGTCTCAGGGTTTGTGGGCAGCAACAAGAGCTCAGATGCACAGGTTGGACACGCACCTTCAAGTCAGGTCAATGGGAGAAAACATCACAAAGCTGCAGGTTACGGTCATGGAATCCACAGCTGTAAGTTGTTACAGAAGCAAAGATGAGTGTGTGTTTCTTTGCCTCTTCCATGCATGTTTGTAATTGGCTTTCCAGCATGGGTGCCACCATTTAGCAGTAAATAGTTATCTTTCTATTCCCTCCTTACATTTTAGCTACGCTTCATATTTTACACTAGTTTAGAAAAGAGAGAAAATCATTTGACAATGATATGTCCCAGATATCGTACTTATCTTTTAATAACTAGATAAATCAAGTTTCCTATTCTTTTAATGCTCTCGGTTTCCCTGCAGGTCTTACTCCTTACGTCTTATGTCCCTTTATCAAACTTCTTTAGTCATCTTAGTTGCTTCTCCCTTCATCTTCCCTGCTGCTGTAGAAATTGCCTCAGAGCTTTTCTTTTACTATTTTTTCCTCTTTATTGAGATCTTGCACCAGGGTTCTCACTCCTGCATTCTGCACATCTGTAAAAAAAAAAAAGAAAAAAAAAAGATAATAATGTATCCATTTATTCTCCCCACTGCTGTCTGTCATTCTGTGGACTTTCTGAGAAGATCAAAATACATAGAGTATTAAAGGTACAGCAATACTGCAGTGAGACATATGGGGCCAGCAATGAGAAAGTTGGTGCAATGAGTAAGAGGAGGTCATTGGCAGGAGAACAAGTATGATGTTCAAAGGCTAAGACCTCAAGGTTGTGTTGCCAGCTTAGCATGCTTCAGGAGCTCTGAAAATCAGGGTTTTTTTTAGGAATGCATCATTATGCACTCATGGAAATGCTGTAGGGATATGCCCAGTGCACAGCTGGATACCCTTGGCAAAAATTAACCCTGCTGTGTTGGAAGCTTTCCCTTCCTAATGTGCGATCTCAAATATGGGCAGCCACTGTGTACTGGGGCACTGCCATGAAGCAGCCCTGTGTCCAGCTGTACCCATAGCTTGCTGGAACCCTGGTGCTCTGAGAGCCAGGTCGCTCCCAGAAGTGGCTGTGCAATCAGGTTTGTTCCATGGAGGCAGCTACAGCTGCTGCCCCACATCTCCTAGCAGCTGTAGAAAACAAAAAAAGGCAAAGAAGTGATGGGGCTTCATCCACAGTACCATGAGAATCAGCACACTGAAATTATTATTATCTGTATCCTGATCAAATTTCACTGCTTACGTACCATACAAGTATGGCATTCATTGGGGAGAGCATTTGAACTCTGTACCTTTTCTGTGAGCAGTTATGTGGCAATTGTCACACGTTCCCAGTGAGGAATAAATGTCATTGACTTTGTGTAATAGCCACAGGTAAGATACATTCTCCAGTTCCCATGCACTGACCTTTATGAATGAAGCACATCAGGTTTGGCTCTCGTTCTCGTTACAGTCAGAATTTGGTGGGAGTTCAAACGTTAGCTGGGATATTAATTTCAAGAGAAAGAGACCTCCTCAGGTATCTGCGTGCCCCTTTGTCTTTTGGAAGACGAGCAGAGAGTTGGCAGCATCATGTCATGACTGTTTTGTTTTCGTCTGCTCTGATTTGGATGTGTTGGTTGCCCGCTGCCCTGCGTCGCTTCATGAAGCATTTAATCATACAGTGCATTCAGCTTGGGCAATAAAGCCCCACACCAGTCCTGTATTAATTGATTTTGGAAGTTAGCAGTTGGACTGAAAGTTACGTGGAGCTCCAAAAGTGAGAGCCTGATTTGATTGCTGGGTGTACAGAATGGCTTTGAATATTTGGCAGACCCTCTTTGGGGGACAGTTGTTGCTAGTGATGCGTGAGAGCTCTGGAAGCCTTCCTTTGCACTGTTAGATCATTAATAATGTATGTTAAACTGTAAGCTCATAATCATCAGGCAGGCAGGTTGGAGTGGGGCTATCATTTGCAGGCATCCACAGCATTGATTATTGAGTGCAGGAGGATTTAAGTGAGACCGCACAGCTTGCAGGCTTCTTCCTTGGGCTGCAGACAGGGACTGCAACAGTGCAGAACAGAAGGATGCTTTTATTGTCAGTCCTGGCATCCACCATGCATTTATGGGGGAGTAGGAGAACTGAGAGAAAGTGGAAAAAGCAGGGTTAAGGTTTAACTGGAGCAGCATGAGGGCTGCACAGCTGGGGCAATCCAACTCCTCTGCAGCTGAGAAACTTGGAGCTCCAACCAGTGCTGTCACATTGCTGTGTGTAATGGACTCTGTACCTTTGCCTTTCCAAAGAGGTACCAGTATGCTCAGGAAAGATGAAATGTTTTTGTGTCTTGTTGGGATGAAGGATGGAAAGCGAGATCCGTTTTGCTGCAGCTAACATCCAGCAGACCCTTGTGTGCACTGCAGTGTGTAATTTCCCCATAAGGTGCTGCGCCTGACTGCGAAGGGCTGGCATATAGCAGAGTTTTATAGCACTAAAGGAAGCAAATTACTTAGTTCTGGTCTCAGTTAAACAAGTAATTACAATAAGCTAATAGTCCTGGTGCTACAGCTAGAAAAAAATCCTAAACTCTCTACTCTCTTCTGTCGGTGCCATGATTTCAGGCTATCAGATTGCATATCGGCTGGCCAGCAGCAGCCCCAACAAGTTCACAACGGTGGAGGTGGGCTCAACAGTCCGGCAGTTCACTGCTACTGACCTCACCCCCGAGTCAGCGTACATCTTCCGGACATCTGCCAAGACCCGGCAGGGCTGGGGAGAGCCTCTGGAAGCCACGGTGATCACGACAGAGAAAAGAGGTAACGCTTGCAGCCACGGGTTGGAGTGCTTTCCATTGCATGCCTCTGAGTCTGTGCTGCGCTCACAGGAATTTTAATTACAGGCTGCAGCCTGTACACCTCCTGCTTCTCACGACATAACCCTGCCCTAAACCATAGCAACGTCATGATTTTGGAAATCTGGTGAGCAAGGCAGGCTTTTATGAGAGGCAGTTCTTCTAACCAGACAGGCTGTTGTGGATTGATTTTTCTATCAGATGCCGTATTGGCCATATGCAGCCTCCTTCTGCAGTCAAAGCTTCTGGGTTTTTTGGCTTTTTTTTTTTTTCTCAGCTCTCTCATTTTCTAGAAGGATTGCAATCTTAAGAATGTAAGTGATGGATGAATTGCATTGATTAGGGAACACAAAAGGAGAGCTGGAGATCTTGCAGAGTTTCTTAACGTGGCTCCTCTATTGCACCTAAGTCCTGACCCAATGTGTTAGCAATTCCTCTGGCCACTCATTGCTGTATACTCAAGCAGAATGTTTGTATTTGGATTGTCTGGGATTTTTCTACTTCTGGCATCAGGGACAAAATTGTTGTTTACTGTCTGCATCCTCAAACAAATTCTGTTCCGTAGGGAGCCTATTTGAAGAAAGCAAGAGCTTGTATGTACTTGAATGAGTGTAGACACTTAGATACCAAAAGCATCAAAATGTAAAAGACATATACAAATTATTAAAGTATCTGGTCTGCATCATTGCATGTTTCTAATGCTTTGGCTCAGTTCTCCACTCTTAGAATGGATCTCCAGAGCTATCAGAAAAAAACTCATTTTCTATTTGTGCATGAACACTAATTTCTCATTTGGAGCCAAAAGAGGGTGTGTTAGCAAAAAAATAGGAGTTTAGACTTTCCTTACATTTCCAGCTGCCATGTTCCAATGCAAAGTGCGTATCTGGACTCTTGAGCTGACAGTCAAAGCTACCACAACAGTGGTACCAGCATCACTCCCTTGTGCATCACTGCGTTCTGTGCCACGTGCCTCTCTGACCCACGGTGCTGCCTCTGTATTCATCTTCAGAAGTTGACCCTCAAAAATCACTGCCACACAACTTCTGTGATTTATAAAAAGCACAGTTCAGTGAGAAGCACATCTCAGCAGGCGGCCAGAACAAACCTCCATAGAGTTACTTCAGCTACTTTTGGGGTATGCATGTGTGCCTGGTCCTGGCTCTTGCCCAAGACATGCACTGTAATACTTTAAATAGCATTTACTTTTAGATCTTAAAAAGTGGCTACCAAGTGGTCTCTCATTTTGAATCTTTTCTACACTTTACCAAATCATTCAGTGCTAGAGCATGGATCTCCCTTGCTATTAGCTCACATCTCCCTTGATACTTACCTACAATATTGCAGGCATTGCCCTGATGTTCAGCGCCAACAGGGAAGACCAGTGGGGTGCATTTTGACTTTTGTCCTTTGTGATTGGTGCTAAAATTCCCACCAGCACACCTCTCCAGGTCATGTGCAGCTTTTCCATGCATAACAGTGCTGTCCTCAGAGAAAGAACCTCTGGAGCACAAAAAGTGCCTCTACTAAAGATGCTGTCTATCAAGCAGATTTATCAGCTCAAGGTTTCTTCCACCCTTGTCTGATTGTTGTCGAAGTGAAAGTTTAAAGTCCAACATGTGCAAGTTTCAGAAAAAAAAAACCTCTGCACCCAATAAAAGTAAGCCCTCAAAGCTCAGAGCCTCTCCTTTTCAATAGGATGTGCTCAGATTTCCCAGGCTGTTGCTGGGTGCACAATGGCTCAAGGCAGAACTCCCAGCTCCACTGCAGGAACAATGATCCCTTGCTGCTATCAGTGCTTTAGGGTTATCTTGAATAGGCAAGTCTTAATGTAAAGTGAACTCTTTCTCTTTTTGATGGATGGCTCTACTGTGTCTGTGTGCATGCTATGGATCCAAGTCCCAAGGCATTGAGAGTTAACTGTAGTGATCCCGTATGTAAAGTATAGAGAGAAAAATACATAATCTTATATCAACACGATTAGTATTCTGGATTGATAAAGAAATTTATCCAGTGCAACTATTCTGGTAACAAGTAAATAAACAAACAAGCCTGGAACTTGTATACATAACAATAAATATTCTAGAGAGAGAAGATATTTACTTTCCGTTAATAAAAATGCGTTTAATGTCCTTGTCGTCCTTGATACTGAGATAAGCAGGCATAAAAATTCCCTTGAAAATCACCAAAATTGGTCCCTCATTCGTGTCCTTTGATTCCCTGTGTACTGCCAATAGAAATCTTTGTATTTTACAGTGATACCTCTGATTTACAGATCCCAAGCTGTATGGCAGCTGCATTCTCCAGAGGTGCTTGTGTAGTGCTCTGGGTCTACAGAATATCCTTCAGAACAGTCAGCACCAGGGATCCAGGCAGAACAGAGCCACGAGATGTAAATGTAGCAAGAAATTAAAAGGAATCCATTGAGTCATATGGCCCAGCCTTACATTCCTGCACAAACAGCTCACCTGAGCATTTGCTCGTGGCTAAACTCCCATAAATAAACTCTTCACACTAATGGCTTTGTACGTACAGTCAGGAAGTATATCTTGCAACACAGGAGATTTTAAGATCTCCCGTTGGCAGCAGAAGTAAACCCAATCACTGGAGACCAACGGCAAGATCTGACCTGCCCAAAACTGCACACTGCTTAAAGCTTATCAGCAGTATTAAATCCCCACATGACACTCACTTCCTCTGATAAAATAACCCCAAATACCTGTCTCAGCCTGTCATTGTAAGGCACTGACCTTTTGCATTGTGCTCTGGATTGCAGGCTGCTGGCACCAAGGAATTCCTGCAGCTAATAGCTTACAGATCTTTTGGCACTGATGTCAGCAAGATCATGCTGCAGAGAGATGCCAAAACATACAGGAAATGTTCCGGAGGATGGCAGGAAAACAAAGTGCTCGCCATACAGAGCGGGGAGGAATCATGCAGTCAGGGGTGCACTTATATGGAAACGAGTGCTGATGAAGTTGAATTGAATTGCTTCTCAAAAGCAAGTCACTGTGGTGTCTCCAATCAATTTCTGCTTTATTACATGCCACACATTTTAATCAGAATCAATAATCTTCATGATAAACAATTAAACAATTATTCCTCACTCTATAGAGTTTCTCTATTGAAATCAATGGAGTGCAGAGACACAGTGACAGGAAAGGAGATCTATATGGAAGCAGTGGGGCTGGCATGCTCACACCTGCATTACCATTCCTTGCCTCGTCTGAAAGGTGTGCTATTAATTGCTCTGGAGAGATCTCCTTCAGCATTGGCACTGCCTGGTTTGACATTGCAGCTTCAAGGGCAGTAAGTGGGAAGGGAAGCAGAGAAGGTGCCTGTAAGCACACTGAGGAGGTACTTGAACTCCATCTCTGCCTCATCCCCAAAGTGTGGTTGGAAAGAGCAGCAGCAGGAGCTGTTGATGGTCCCTGATCCTTGCCAGAGGTTTGGTGCTGGAGTTTGTGATGGGCCATAAGTTGTGTGCTTGAACACTGCCACACACCAGCCTGTTCCAGCCCATTTCATTCTCTTCTTCATGCCCTGACAAGGGAGCAGCTGGTGGAAGCGAATGCCACGTGGCACACAGCACACGGTCCCCTGGTACCCAGCAGTAAGCAGGGGTTAAAAAGTGAACCAGTTTACAGGCAAATTCTGCCAAAGAACTGTTGCAGCTCGAAGCACACCTGGGTTTCATTAAAGACATCTGGTTTGCTTGGCTGATGATCCTAACAGTTCTTCTCAACCTGCCAGGTTAAGATCCTTGCGAGTTTGAAATCTGCTGGTAGAAGGGTGTAGGTTCAGTGATGACCTTTTACGCTGGGAAATAAGAATGAGTTTTACTGCTCATCTTTGCAGCAGAAGGTAAAAGAGTGGAGATGGCTTTTATACTTCACGGGACGAATCCAAAAGTTCAATCTCCTGTGGCATTACCACTATGGAAATCCAATTATGCTGTCACATTTTATATTAGCTTGAATAGCCTCTCAAGGCAATACCACACTGTGCTTCAATTGCAGAGCGCCCGGCCCCCCCCCAGCAGCTGACCACCCCCCAGTCCGACGTGTCATCGCGGAGCCTGCGGTTGCATTGGGTCCCTGGAAGTGATGGATCGTCACCCATACGATATTTTACGGTCCAAGTGCGAGAGCTGCCCGATGGAGACTGGCAAACCTACTCCTCTTCCATCAGCCACGAGGCAACGTCCTGCATTATTGAGAGGTACCATATGATCCCAGCCTAGCATATATTCCTGCACTTTCCACTCAGGGCAGATGCTTGCCAAAGCAGGCATCACTCAGGCTCAGTCTTCTGGGGGGAGGCAGGTTAAGGGAGCGTCACTGATTCCGTTTTGGAGTTGGTGTTACGAACAGCAGCTGAGAGATCCACAGAAGGTCATGCAATAAATCTAATTACAGCTGAATTGCAATGCATCTTTCTGAGGCCCTTCCTGAAAGCTCTGCATGGAAAACAGCGCTTCTCTGGCTAAACCAAACATAACTATGCAGTACTCTGCAAAACACAGCTAGTGAAAAATCCTTTCAGTAGTGGCTGATGCTAAAATCCACTCTCGGTGCTGCATTGCAATTATCTCTGTATAAGCTTTTCCAGATGAAATAAGAAACATTTTTATCTGTACTTTCCATACTGAAGTTTATAGATAGCATCAGAATGTCTAAACTTTGTTATTCAGACTTCATTATCTCCTCAGCAGTTCTGTTGTAATTAAAGTCCTTGTAACATCCACAAAAGCAATTGAGTGTCTATGAGGAGGTTCTTGTTTTGCTGTCCATTTACTCTATTGACCAGCTAGTACAAATCAGATTATCTCTAAAAGGCCATGAGCTTTTGCAGAATACACTATTCAGAGCATTCAGATTCAGATTTCTCAGCTCTGTTATAAAAACATCAGTGGCTGTGACATATGGCTGCTCTCTCTGCTCATGTGCCAAAAGATACGAATACGTTGGGATCATTTGGTCTGACTGCGCAGCAAAAAAAAGAAAACTTGACAATTATATTATAAATATAAACCTGATTCATTAACCCTGCAAATATTATATCCTCCATGAATTATACCCAGTATTTTTCCAGTCAAAACCTCTAAAATCAAAGAGACCGGCCGAGTCCTTTTGGCTTGTTAGTGTTACTGAGAAGATCTCTATTTCAAGAAAGATGATCCGAATTATTGAAGTTGCTGTCCATAAGTAACAGTGTTCTAATAGGGTGGCACTGCTGAAAGCATTCCTCTCCCCCTGTGGCTAAAAGCGTTTTCCCCTGAATGTCCAGGAAAGCACTCTGTGTGTGATGCTAGAGCACTGTCCATCAGAATGCATTATCCCTCGATATTTAATCATTCCTTACAAGTAGCTTTACTTGGGTTGTAGTCAGTGTTACATCTGCCAGCTGGTGGCTAGACACTTCCAATTAATCAGATAAATCCCCCATAACTTACAGCTCTGCATTTCTTGTCTCTGCCTGTGAACTAAAGGCAGCCTCCCCCGCACCGCCCTGCCAAGCCACGCCAGAAGGATCTCTGCTGAGGTTATGTCAGCTGGAAATCGCTCTGTGCATATCTTAGAGCACTGCATTGATAAAAAGAGCTGCAGGGAACCTGTTGTTACTGACTTTATTAAATAATCCAGGTAATAACATTAATTTAAGATTCAGGAGGAATAAAATGCACTGATTGTACAGCGTGCTCCAAAAGATTAGTCAGAAGGAGGTGGTGTGAAT
The DNA here is from genome assembly GCF_019238085.1 of Lagopus leucura. Lineage (NCBI taxonomy): Eukaryota > Metazoa > Chordata > Aves > Galliformes > Phasianidae > Lagopus > Lagopus leucura. The sequence continues at coordinate 3,758,194 of NW_024962257.1, forward strand.
TCTGGAGCCTGCTGCATCCTGACTCACTGCTGGCCCAGCCACGTCACCGACGTCCTCCGTGCCTGTCCTGGTCTGTGCAGCAGGGATGTTTGGAGGATGTCTTTGACAAAGCTTCTGCTTTGCCATGAAAGCCAGTTTTTGCATCCCCATGCAGCACAGCAGTCAGAGGTTGCTCTATGGGCTGCACCTTACTGGCTGTTTTTTTTGGATTCAGCTATGAGTCGTAGAACCTTAGACGGTTGGGTGGGAACGGGGCTTAAAGATCAGAGAATCCCTGAATGGTTGGGGTGGAAAGGACCTCATAGCCCCATAACCCCACCCCTGTGTAGGCTGACTGCCCCCCACTAGGGTGCCCAAGGCCCATCCATGGCCTCAGGCACCTCCAAGGATGGGGTAACCACAGCTCTGGTCAGCAGTGCTGGCACCTCACCACCCTCTGAGCAAACCATTTCCCCCTCACATCTAATCTAAATCTCCCCTTTTCTAGTTTAAAACAATTCCCCCTTGTTCTATCAATCTGAGAGGATGCCAGTGGCAGTGAAGGTGCAAACAGCACCACTTCATGGTGACCTCTGAGGTGACACTGGTAAGAGAAGCCATTCCAATGGCTTTTTTTGCCAGTGAGCAGGCTCCCCATCTGTAGAGGTCAAGGCTCATTAGGAAGCAGCTTATGATGGTGCATGGAGATTTCACCCCTTGGCCTCACTTTTCCATCCCACAGCTTGAACCCATTCACCTCTTACAAGCTGCGTGTGAAAGCGACCAACGACATCGGGGACAGCGACTTCAGTGCCGAGACGGAGGCGGTGACAACGCTGCAGGATGGTGAGCATGGGGTGGGGACACTGCCATGGGATGGGTGCTTGGATGAGACCCTGGATCCACTGCAGTGTGTTTTCTGCTGTGACCAGGGTAAAAATTCCAACACCAAGTGTGGGTTTGTTCCTGGGAGATTGATAACAGGTAGTAATGAGATTGGGTTGAATTAATAGCAGGCAGCCTTAAGTGTCCTGCTGTGCACTCTGAATGAATCATACTTTCAGGAGTCTCCAAATGGAATTAAACTCCTTTTGATTGGCTTCCAAACTCTGCACTAACCATTATCTTTGCAGAAATTGAATAATTTACAAGAGATCATTAAAAATAAATGCAGTACCATGCATACATTTGAAGAAGTTTCTTCAATTGTTTTCACTCACAATCCACATCAGTCTGCAATACAGCAAAATTGTTGAGGTATAAGTAAGAAAGAGCACCAGGCTCCTGAAAACACGAGCATTTAATCCTGCAGATCAGGACTAATAAACTGTGAATGACATTGACAAGGCTTTTATTTTTAGCCTTAGAGATCAGCTTCTAATTCCTTGATTGTAGAAAGGCACTGCTTGAATGCAGAAGTAGCTCCAATGCCTTGAATGGGACTACCAGAGGGAAAAAGAACTCTGCAAAGTGTGACAAAGGATCTGTATTTACCCTTGGACTGGGAAATAGGGTAATGTTGGGATACACTTCTATATACAGTGCCCAGAATTAGTGTTTAATACAGCACAGGGAGTGACCGGTGACTCTGAGATATGAAAATAGGAAAGAAATTTGCCAAAGAATGTTTAAGGAATGTGATCTTGAAATTACAGGACCAGAAGGGGAGATCTCAGCAGTATCCTGGTTTAAACAAGACCCTGTGTAGTGCTTGAAGAAAAGATGTGCCTAGCAGCCCCTTAAAGGCATTTCAGCTCTCCAGCTTCCCAAACAATAGCTGCTGTATGGTGCAGGCTGTAAGCTGTACGGTTGAGGCAATACTGACTCAGTGTTTTGGAATTTAAAATTTCATTTTTGGTTCTCTTGGAATTTAGCTACCGTGAATCCAGAATTGTGCTTGGCTTCCTCACAATGCAAGAGGGAAACCCTGTGAAAGCTTCTCACCTCCTTAACAAACTGTGAACATTTATTCTGCTGAGCAAACCTGCAGCTGCCACCAGAGCATTGCGCTGCAGAGGGCTGTCAGCTCCTGATAAGCATTCCCTCCTTTGTACTTGAGCTGCTGGAGAGTGTGCAGATGTGTTACAGGCCATAAGCACAGGAATGGGTTAATCCATGGTAAATCAAGTTATCCTGACTGCAATAATCTGTGAATACATGACACAGACTCCCAAAAGCAGTGGGCTTGCCCCAGCTGTGCCACAAATGCCATGGAAAATTTGGGAGCAATTTGCTCACACCTTACAGCATGCATTCAGCTGGTTTAACTTCCTGGTGAATTTGTATCCTACTGCTTATGAGCGGCTGCCGCTATCAGCTTTCTCCAGGTTTATGCCCTGAGCTTTTCTCACGTTCCTCCTCAAGTTGCCAAGGCCACAGGTAGTACAGGGATGAGTGAGAAGCATCTGGCTTCTGCTTGAGTTGCAATATTCAGATCCCTGGCACTGCTTTTAAGACCCACCACATAGGAACTGGGATGGAAGATTTTGGTGAATTAACTTCCCATTTCTCTCCTGTTGTCTAACTGCTTTGGTTACCTCTTTTCCTCCTTCAGTTCCTGATGAGCCTCCTGGTTCTGTGCTGGTCACTCCCCACACCACTTCATCTGTCCTTGTGCAGTGGCAGGTAGGTAAAATAGAAAATCGTGGTGTGTCTCATTGGCATTGACTTGTTGGCCTTAATGGCTCATTGCAATGGCTGTTTTTCTGAGCTGGAAGGAGTGTAGTAAAGTTCAAGGACTGCTGTTACTTCCTTGTTTTCCTGATCTGCGCATTTATTTCAGTGCTGGAAATTTCTGGCTGTTGCCTTTGCTTTGTGCCCCATGAAGGAAAGCTTGAGAGGGAAGAGTTTCTGCCAAGATGCCTGTGATTACAGTTTGTACAGATTCACCTGTCCTCTTATTGATATCAGTAGAGGTGCATCTTTACACTGAGAGCATTTACCGGTGTGTAGCATTGGCAGAGATCAGGTAATCAAAAGCTCTGTTGTTCACATTGTGCATTGCCTCCTTCAGCTGCCGAAGTAATCAGAGGTGTATGCTGTGCCCGAGATCCTGTTCATACCTTTGAGGAGCATCACGTGCTCTGTTGGCGCTTTGAGGGCTAAAAAACTAAGATTTCTTCAAAGAAAAGAAAAGCAAGTTCCAACTCTCTGTAATATCTCTGAGTTGGATATGAAAGCATTCGTGCCGAGTCTGCATTATATACACACATTTCCTGTGCCTTCCTTTATCTTCCCATCCAAAACTGGCCTCCTGGGAGATGCTGGAACATTTTGTGACCCACTGCCTGAGGCTTCTTTTTGTGGAGTAAGCATTAAGAGAGGGAACCCAGTGGGGTACTGCACGTTAACCATAACCTGCTCTGGAAAGCCTCTGCCCACCCCGCTCCCAAGATGATGTCCCATGCACACAGTAAAGATAGCTTTGGACAGATTGTATTATAGTGAAAAATGTGCCTAACGTGTTTACAGTACAGATGGGGCTCCTTGCATGTTGGAAAAAAATATATGTATGAGGGTCTGTTCATTGCTATGCAGCAGCACTTTAAAAATATGCCTGGCTGTACTGAGGGGATGCTGGCCCAAGTTCACGCAGCTTAACGCTACGTAACATCATTGCTTACAGCTTGTTGAGCAAATAGAAGACATGCTGAACAGTTTTACCAAAGGAGTTATGGCGAGATATAAATCTGTTTCCCCACCTCCAAATAAAGCCCACGGTGAAGGAGAAGGCATAGGGAAGGCAACAAGGAGGATGCGAGGCATGGCGTACCATGGAAATAAACATTCCCCCAATTGACTGATTATTTGGTGTGTAGTTAATGTGAAATAGGTGGTTGTTTAGGTAATTGGATGCTTTTTATTTCATGAAAATGAAATGGGGTTGTTGTGCCAGAGCCATCTCAGGGGAGTTGTGGGCGATTATATGTCATTACTACATGTATATTAATAGATCCCGGTAATTCAGCCGCACTGTATTTTTCAAATAAACAAAAATCTTCAAGTCCCACAATAGCCTCCAATTAAGAAGTTGTTTCACAGCAGTGTTTAAGAAATAATGTAAACTGAAAACAGCAGTCAAGCTAAATGGGAGAGTAGATTTCCAAGCAAAGCTAAATTTTTAACTTTGAGCTGTGTTAATAATTCACGGAACAAACTCTAGATGCACTATCTGTGCTTTCAGCTGCTTGGTCCAATCAGTCCATTATTTTTAAATTTAAAGTAGGGGGAAAATAAGTAATTTCCATTGAGGTCTGCTCTATCAATAATGCAAGGTTATTTCAAATGTTCTGGAGGATGTTATAGTTAATATCAGGATTATGTATGTTCTGCTTCTGCCATAGAGACAGCAATTATTCAAACTTACGTTGTTTTCTTTCTTCTTCCAAGAGCACAAAACTGTTTCTCTTGCTCGTGTACAATGTTATGGGCTGCCACTCATAATCATTTTACCTGTTTCAGCAGATCCCTCAGGCCTCCATACAAAACCCTAAATAATCCATTACATCAAAAGCAGTGTTCTGTCCGCGAGAGACAGATAGGAAGGGGAAGACCTGACCTTTTAGCAGAGTACCCTTTTCAGGAAAGAAACATCGTTTCTATGGCAAGAAGAAAGACAGATTTCAAGCCATTTATTTTCTGAGCTTTCCTCCTAAATTTGAAGAAGAGGAAAAATGGAGAATTGCAAGGAAGTGTAAGAAAACAATGCCCACTATCAACCAATCAGTGTTATACCACAGTGAGGCATGGAGCTCTGTCTGTTATCAGCTGTGTGGCAGAGCAAGGAGGAACAGCTTCAGTAGAGTTTTCCTTTCAAGAATGTAAGATTTCCACTTCCAACTTTTGTGGATTTTTTTTAATTAAAAAAAAAAACAGTGCTACGTAAGATTATAATAAATAATATCTCATCTGCATCTTGCAGAGGAGAGCATTTCGAGCCATGGAAAAAGCTGTCACTTCTTTGGGTCTGTTTGTTTAGTCCCTTGCTTAAGGGATCTGGCCTGTGGCTAGAAAAGGCTGAGAGTGGTGAGGTGCTGGAACAGCTGCCCAGAGAGGCTGTGGATGCACCATTCCTGGAGGTGTTCAAGGCCAGGTTGGATGGGGCTCCTGGCAGCCTGGTCTGGTATTAAATGTGGAGGTTGGTGGCCCTGCATGCGGCAAGGGGGTTGGAGCTTGATGATCCTTGAGGTCACTTCCAACACAACCCTTTTTATGATTCTGTGATTCTGTGACAAGAGGTTGATTTATTACCTTCTAGAATGGGGTCTGAGAGGGGATATAGCTGCTCTTTTTGAAATACAGCCTAGGAGTAAAGACCCCACAAGGAGAAGAACAATGTAATCCAAAAGGCAATGTTAGCAGAGGATCAAATGGTTACAGACTCACTATGAATTATTTAGATGAGAAATTAAATGAAGGTTTCTAACCAGCCGAGCAGTGGAGTAGCTTTCCAAAAAAATCCTGGGAAGCAGAAAAAATAGCTCATTTTCTGGTGGAGCTTTCACTGTGAAAAGGACTTTGAATTGTTTTCTGAGGGCCCAACTTGAAGGTTCTCACTTTCACAATCTTGTGTTCCTAGGTCAGTCTGTAATGCTAAACAATAATGAAAGACAGCCAAAGCTTCTGCAAAGGATGGAGTAGTATAATCAGTATGAAACATCATGATGGAGGAGGGCAAACAAAGCAAGGCACTTGGAATTTTCAGATTGCTTTCAGCAGGTTTCAGGCAGGACAACTGCAAAAGAAGCAGGCTTCTTCCAGGAGCATTTTCGTGGTAGCTTGGTAGTTTTCATAAACTCTGGATCGCATACTTTTCTTTTTTGACTCCCCTGAACTACAGTCTTTCTACTTAATTCTTTAGTCCTTACCCAAAGAAAAATCTTTTACATACAATGAGCCAGGACCACCCTCTTTCTTTCATCTTTTGTAAGGAAGCAATGGAAGATTCTTGTCATTTCAAGAAGCAGAGTCAGGTTATTACCAAATATCTGCCTCCTTTCTTGTAAAAAATATGCTTTTTACTTTCTTCATTGGAATTACACGTGGTATTACCTTGTGCTGTAACAGAGTATCATGCCAGTGGTTAATTTTTTAATGATGGACTGAAGATTTCTGCAGTAAAGTTCTCAAAACTGCTAGGAATCTTTCTGGATTAAAGGCAAGGTCATCATTAAAATCCTTTTCATTTATCCTTTCAGCCCCTTAAGTTTCGGTACAAGAATCTTTAGAAGATAAATGGCTCAGGGCACCTTTTCTTCTCCACAGTTCGTAGCCTGCATTAGATTCATGAAAGTCACTTTTTCCCAAACATGAAGAATCCCTTTGCTTGTCTTTACTGAAAGAAGCCATTTGCACAGAAAATTCCTTTCAGTGTATAGATTGTACGTCTGTATCTGAAGATGTGAGGGGCTGCTGAAGAATCCTTTGGATGTCTTTGAGCATCTAGTAGCATGTTGCAGAGGAACAAAGCATGTACTTGGGCCAGCTCAATGCCATACATCCTCTATTGCTTCAAGCTGCTATGGAGGAGATTTGGGTTTTCCCATGGGCCTCAAACAATGCAACACACAGGAGTTCATCATGCTGTGCTTCCTCTCTGAAGCTGCTCTGGCAGATATTTTCATCATCCTAACGAACCACAGAATTGTTCGTTACTTTTCACATGGCTCTTGGTTACTCTAAAGGTAAATACTGTTAAACGAAGAATGCTCTATGAACATCCATCCACTAAGGACACTGTCTGTGACAAAATAATTTACTTTTGTCATTTCCAAAGTGAAACATTGGTTTGCGGTGTTGGTGACCATCAGCGTGCATTTTCAGTGATCTGTTATTTATATTCTGCATCCCACAAATTTGTGCTAGTTACCATGCTCATCCTAACGAGAATATTCTTCACATGAACATTTTTCAGCCACCCAAAGCAGAGAGTCTGAACGGGCTGCTGTTGGGATACCGGATCTACTACAGGGAGCTGGATTACGATGCCGGGTCTGCCACCGAATCCAAAGCTGTCAGGAACCCCTCAGCTTTACGAGCTGAGCTCACACGTAAGCCTGTGTTTCGGATGCTTATCCCTGAATGTCTTTATACCAGACGCTATGTGCACTCCTACCTATGGAAAGAACGCACCATTATGCCCAAAGTGCTGGAGATAATTTAGATTTCACCCAGTCAAGGTGAAGATGCTGGAAAATGCTAATAGCCTCTGTCTGATCAGCATCGCTTGTGATGGTGCACTCTAATCTGTGCCAGCGTGCTTGAATCGATGTTCTGTCCTCCATGTCCCCTCTGATTTCCTGCTTTCTGCCATCTCCACAATTACCCCAGTAGACATTTTCTGCCATCAGACAAAAAGGAGAGAGATTTCATTTTCCTCAGCTTGCTGTTTTCTAATAGTTTTTATAATTGACATTTTGTTTTTCTTTTTGCAGTAGAGGAAAACAGCTGAGGAGAAATCTTAAATAGCACTTGTAAAATTTTGAAGTGCTTGTCCTTATTTTGGAAGAAAATAGCAAAAATGAGCAAGAAGGTGCATGCTTGCTCTGGTGGTTGCTGGGATTTTTCTTGGAAGGAAGGTAGAGAGGGAAGTGAATAATAGAAAAAAGTGAAAAAGGCTTAGAAAAAGGGTAGAAAGAAAGAATAGGCAGAATAAGGTGATGGAAGGTAAAGATATGAGTGCTCAGTAACCCTACAGGCCCAGCAATGAGGGGTGCTCACAGCAGGACTGACTTTAGTCCTGTTTGATGTCAGTGGAATATTCAGAGTAAGACGAGAGTCTATGAGCAGCAGAATATGCCAAGACTACTTTAATGTCTTACAGCATCTCCCATGTTTCTCTGAATCCATAAACATGGCTTCTATAAAAGCAAGAAAGATTTTTGTGTGAATGTGGGAAAGGTGAATGTATTAATGTAGCATCAGCATCCATCTGTGATTCCATTTACATTGTCAGACCTGAGTGAGGGCTCTGGGAGCACAGAGGTTAATCCAGAGAAGACATGTACAGCTCTTCCAGGTGCAGGCATGCACAAGGGTTTTTTTTTTCCAGGCAAAAGCTGAATGATGAGCTGTGTATCTCATCATAAAGTAATGACTTCGGATGCTCTCTGGTCTTGTAAGCTAGGAAGCTTGTAATACCTACTGGTTTCCTCTCTTCCCTCTTCTTGCTGGCCCTGCAGCAATGCTGCTAATGGCTGTATAGTAGAAAACACCTTGCTCTGCTTCTCCAGGGAGACAAGAGGGGGAAAAAAGGGGTTGGAGACAAGTATTGTAAGAGAAATATCCCTCTCTCTCCTCATATGACAGTTTTCACCTCAGTGCACCCTTGTTCCTCACTGACCTGCAGTTTTACACTGCTTAACATATTACTGCAGTTCGTTCACAGCAGGAATGTTGAATTCTGTAAGTGAAACTGTGGGGAATCTAACATGCATTTAAAGAAACAGGTCCTATCTTACTGTAAGTGTTTGCTCTTTGTGGCCCATGTTCCAAGTCTTTACCCTGCAGCTCTCCATGTTTCAAATTTTGCATGTTGAGACATAAGAATGCTATACAGTGTTTAGTTTCTCCCCTAGAAACTGTTTCCTCTGCACTCATTTATTCTGTTTAATCTAAGAGTCAGAACATTTCTCTATTGCATATTTGTATGATTCCCTGTTTGAGGAGAAAATGAAAAAACCCGTGTGAGTGAGATGCTTTTGATGTGTTACAAGAGTGATGTGGTTTTATTGGCCTTCGAGGTATAGTCCTAAAGCTCAAACTGTGTGTGTGTGTGCTGCATCATTTGCCTCTGTCTCTGCTGTACATCATTTGCAATAACTGTTTCCTTGCACTGTAACAAGCTTTCTGCTTTGCTTACCCTGAATAGCCCAAAGCAGCTTCAAGACAGTGAACAGCAGCTCTGCATTAACGACGTATGAATTAACACGTAAGTGCACATTGCCTTTAGATGAGACTCTTTGTAATGGTTCAAAATACAATACAGGCAAACTCCTCTTGTTGTCCTCGGCAGATCTGGCAGAAATCAACACAAATTAATGATTCTGGTTTCCGGAGTTCCTTTTTCTTTAAGCCTTTGCTTTCTCTACATCAATAGATATTGATGATGCAAGTAGGTAGTGGTTGTAAAATTGTGGCTGCTGGGAAGGTAAAACATAGTTGACTGTAACAACCCAGCATTGCTGATGCTAAATGAATTTTGATTTGCTTGCTACGTATTTTGCAGTCCATCTGAGTTTAGCAGTATCACATCATTAGCCCTACGATTCAAGCACTGCAATGCTCGAGCATTCCTTAGAGTATGAGGCCAATTTAGAGAGGGCCCAATGAATTTATATGCATCTCCAGAGGTGTTTTCAATTGGAAATGAATAAAATAGCATTCGACAGAGTTAAAAGGCAAGTTGCTTTGTGGTGATGATGGTTCACTAGATAGGTTTTGCCCAAGGCTTTTGAGTCACAGATTGTGCTGGGCTAAAAAAAAAAAGAAGCCCTATCCCCACTGAAACTTGCATGCATGAACTCTCATATGTTCCATTTTCTTCCACATCCAGTTAACACTAAAATGTCCCTTGTGGCTTTTCATGGCAGCAATTAAACTTTCTCTGTACCAGCTGCCTAGTACTGAAATTCTAATCAAGAGCCATATATCTTACATTTTTTTTAATATTTATTAATGGACTGGCAAAAAGTTAGTGATATATTGGATATCATTTACTCTATACCCGAGAATAGGAAACGAGGCTGAGCTCTGAGTCAGGCATAGGAGCAAGGCACTTGTAAATATTTCCATGGAAGTAAAACTTGAAGAACCAGCATGATTAGATTTATTGAACCTCACCAAACCGATAGCATTCTGTCAGCCTCAGAGAGAAAGGTAGAATGTGATTCATAGGTAACAGAGAAAATTATTGGCAAAGGGAGAAATTTGTACCCTGGCCATGCATGTCTTAATCAATTCTGAGCTCATTTAAATACAGCTATTTATATTATTGATCTCTTTCTTACTTTAATTTCACTGTTAAATATTTTAGATGATAAATATTTCTGTTAGAATTGATTCTTCCATCATAAAAAGGCAAAGTCCAAAACTGCTCAGTTGCTGCCTTCCCAGTGACATTGACATGGTTCTAATCCATCCCCATTTACATCTATTAATTGCCCCCATACCATTGGGTTTTCTTGCTTTTTTGTCACACTGCTTTTATTCTCCTACCTCATCTGTAAATAGTTTCTGTGTCAGCTAATAAATTGGTTCTGTCATGGCCAAATGGAACCCACACTTCAAATTCTCCTTTCTCTTTGGGATTGATCTTTAAACCGTGTTCATGTTGAGGGAGAAAGATATGCATGCAGTACTTTGAATGGGATTGCAGCTTCCCTGCTGCAGGTTGTCCTCTGGATCCTGTCACAGCAGTGACGTTCTCAAGCCATGCAGCTGCCAAATGACCCCTGGATGGAAGTCACTGGGGCTAGGCGAAGGCTTGAAGCCGTGTTCATTCTTACCAGTAGAGATCAAAATGATCCCACGTGTTCAGCATTCAAAGTCCCATCTTTTCCCTGTCATCAGGAATGACCCAGAGGTACTCCCCTAGCTAGCTAATCATCAGGTGTGATCCTTCTTACTGGAGTGACACAGTGAAAATACTGGAAAATTCTGTCATCTCGTAGCAAAGATCCTTCATAATTGTGCAGACCCTACTGTGATAAATGTGTTGAGGAAGGGTGGAAGTAGATAGCACACCACTGCACTGTTGTAAGGCAGTATTTCATGAGAGAAGTGTGGTGATGGAGAAGTGATGGAGATTAAGACAGGTCAATACTGTAACATACTATGAATAATAATGTGCAATATAATTTACATTTTCAGAGTTGAAGAAATACAAAAGATATGAAGTGTTAATGACAGCATATAATGTCATTGGTGAGAGCCCTACCAGCACGCCAGTGGAAGTGTTTGTGGGTGAAGCAGGTAGGTAAAACAGGCTTATATATATTTTTTAGTTTCAATAAGTTCTGGTATTCTTCAAATATTGGGAAAGGACTGAATCATTATCACTATCCGTTTTCTGTAGCATTCTCTCCTGGAATAGGCTGGCGCCAATAGCTTCTTGCCTTTTCAAAGCCAGTTGGTCCACAGGAATAAGGGAAGAAGGTGCACTTGAAAGAAAAAAGAGAAAATCCTTTTTGGAGTTGCAGGAGAATGACTGGTCATACCAAATTAGCTTGAGGGAAAAATTGACTCAAGTTAAAGTAGAAAGTAGAGCATAGGAAAGCCACAAGGGAAAAGAAACAGAACTACAAAACAAGGGAGACTTGGGAAGCTGGTTCTTTTATTTTATTGCTGTCTGTGTAGAGGCATTGCCTGTGCACCACATCTTGCTGTATTTTTATGCTCTTGAAGTCAAGAAGATATTGTGTCCAGTTTAATGCTAGCTCTGGAGCCGCAGATGAAGATTACTCTCAAGAACCTGCAGACTTCTACCTCTGCATCACATGCAGAAGCTGTGGTGCAGTGTCACTACTCATGCTGCCACTTATTATGGATGCGGTGCATAAATTCAGGCTGCATTTATGAAGTGTAACTTGCCGATCAATTTTAAATCCCTCCATTGGAAGGCCGGAGGCAGACATCAGGACAAGAGAGTTAAGCAGGCACTCCTCTGAATGCTTTGTGAAACAAGTGATTTGGCGGAGCAGAGATAACCTGCAGCTGAGCCTGTTCCTCTCAAAGGCTCCAGTGGAGGACTGGAATAGCTGATGCTGATGTCTTCCTCCTCAGCCCGGTGGCGATGCAGGATTTACGGTGACCCCAGCTGGAGAGAGGCTGGCGCTGAAATGGCTGTTAGTTATGGTATCAATTTCCGCAGCAACATCTTATGAAGCTTAGAACAAGAATAGGCAACACGCTCCCTCCTGTTGTTCAGTCTGCTGCTGGGAACAGATCTGATTGCACTTTTGTTCTTCTGTCTCAAGGCTAAGATGTAAAAGTTAGCAAACTCGGTGCTAATACAATTTCTTGTCATTCACTGAAGATTCTATTGCTCAAAAGTAAGTAAAGCCCACTTTTTTTTTTAGTACTGCTTAACCTTTGAATTTCAAATAACGTATGACATTCACTATCTTTCTTTGAAAACGTCATAAATTAATCAGGGTCGCATGGTTTGGAGACAGCTGGCAATACCTACATGTTTTCTAGTATGCTGGTGCTCCAATGTCTTTCTTTAACTGCAGCAAAGGAAGACCCAAGTGGAGCCAACTGTATCTGACTTCAAAATAGATTTTTGTTTCAGAACAAAATACCTCCCTGCTGCAAACTGAGCCAACAAACGCATTTCTACACATACACAGAGCATGGAAAATCAGGTGGGGAGAAGAAAGGGGTGGTGGTGCTCATGTATGTTAACCAGACAGCGCTTCATCTTCGTTGCAGCTCCGACAGGGAACAGGGCAATGGAGGAGGCCAAACTTGGGATGAAACCATGCTGCCCAGGGAGTGGTGGGGTCACCATCCCTGGAGGTATTCAACAACTGCTGAGACGTGGCACTGAGGGATGTTGTTCTGTGTCAGAGTGGGGATGGGTCAACAGTTGGACTTTGGTGGTCTCAGAGGTCATTTTCAACCTTAATTATTCTAAGGCTTTCTTGCACAGGCAGGACTGGTGCTTTTGGGGTTGTAACGTGAGTCAGTGTGGTTTTTAGGGATCCTGGCTCTACCTCTGGTTAGGGACAATCTGGGTTCACGCAGTAGAAGTGATGAACATAGGATCTTCCTGCAGATTTTCACACTTGTAGTGTGAAGTTATTATGCTTTGTTATATAACTGCCTCTTCCACCTCCAGAGCTGGCTGTGATTTATACTGTGAGCAAAGTGATTGGAGCTGGTGCTGCAATTTAGGTTTTAAATTGATTTGTGACACTTTCGAGTTGAAGTGTGCTGTGGAAATGCAAGTTTTTGTTGTTATTGTTTGCTTGATGTTCTTACCCATGGTAGAGTTGGATAAGTAGCAAGCTGGAAAAAATGGGTCCACTTAGCTTTGATGATGGGACACCCATGTAAATAGTAGAGAAAACCTTGGCAGTAAACAAAAACCACTGACAACATGAGCATAGCACTGAACACAAAGTGACTGAAGCAGACCAGTCTCCAGCCTGAAGGATAATTTATGTCCAAGTACTGCTAAATGGTGCTTCGTTGTGCTGTAAGGGTCTCAGTAATTCTAGTAGGTGAAAGAAGATTCCTTGCAGTTGTAAAAAGGAATATATAGCACATACCTTTGTGGGAATATGGTGGTTTTAGGTATAAGAATGCTTTGGTAACATTTCAGAGGAAATATCCATTTCTGTGCAGTCTGCCATGTTTTATACAGCATGAAACATCCAGAAATCATATTGATGGTTGGTGTGCCATGTGGGATGGGAGCAGCAAACAGCCCAGCCAGATAAACAGTGCAGGAAGACGAGCATCCCAAACCCTTCCTTTGTTCTTGTGAGACCTGAAACTGTTCCTATCACTGTATCTGGATTTTTACAATACAAACTCAAGTAGCCAATGAGTCTTACCCAAGGCAGCGTCCCAAGTGTCCGGCTCTCATGGGCTTGGGCCAAGGGCAAGTAGAGATTCCTGGCCCAAGTAACAGGGTTGATATGCCAGGTGATTTAAAGGGATAGATGCAGGCAGATTTGGGTTTGGCTTGGTTGGTATTTTTTGTAGTAGGTGGAGCAGAACTTTTTTCTCATAGCATAGTTTTGTCCCATCCACTGAAACAGTAAAGGTTTTATGTCTGCATGTTTGCAAAGTTCTCTGATGTGGAGAATAAACCATATCCTATGCTGCACTTATGGGTCTGAGTGGAGCCAGCTCTTCCCTCACCTGCCTTGAGCCCCTGCATCCCTATCCTATGTGGAGGAGATCTATGCAGTTGCCTATTTAGATCTGGCTGCCCTGCTCATTAGAGAACCATGTGCATCTCCTGACAAACAGCAAAAAAAATAAAAAATAAAAATAAAAATTGAAAGCTGCCACTTGCAGCAATGAGAAGGGAGCTGCAGCCCCTCAGCGAGTCCCCTTCTCGCCTGGTTAATTCATTGAGCAGTTCAGCTGTCAGGGACTCCAGCTTTGATTGGGAAGGCAGAAAGAAGCTGTGCTGATCATCATCCTGGCCCTAAATGCAGCTGCTACCAGAGGTGCTGTTCTGCTTGACTGAAATTAAGGCTTTGTTAGAGCAGCCCCTACATCAAGAGCATTATTCTACTGGGTCACTGTCGCTGTCTGATTGTGCCATGGGCTCTGGAGTTCAGGGTAGTCCACCACCTGCATTTTAATTAAACAGAAAGCACAGGTTTGGGGCAGGCATGCTTCACCTAATTTGGGCTGGTGAATAAAATGGGAGGTGGCAATACAAATCCTGTGCTAACGAGCCTGCAGCCTCCAGTGTTTCTCTCATATACTGCGAAGCTGTTCTGGATGAAAAATAATGGAATTCATAATTTCTTCCAGCAGCTGCTGCTGGAGGAGAGTGTGTATGTATAGAGAGGAGGTAGCAGAAGGGGTGAAGTGCTCTGAGACACACTTGCCTTTAAATAGGTTGTAAGTCCATTTGTCTGAAGAGGGAGTGATGTATGTCATTATAACTGATGCTGGCATTGGTGACCTTCAGAATTCACAGGAGCTGATGAGGCTGGTTTGTTGTTGTTGTTGTTCTCTTTAATAATGATCTCTCAAAGCCCATTCTGCAAAGGGAAGGGGAAGGAACAAAACACTGGCAGACAGAGATCCTCTCCTTAGAAGTCCTCCACTGAAAAGCTGCTGTGGTTGCTAACATCGTCTTTCAGGAATGCAGGTTTAATGCCCATCTCACTTTCATCAGAGTGAAACCTCAGCTTAGAAGGGGGCAGGGCTGGGACAGAGAGTTGAGCTTCTCTTCTCTTCTCCTATACAGATACTTGAATTTACCCCTTGGTGCAATGCTCACAGAGGCCAAAGTGAATATTCCTCTTCTTCTTGCTGTTATCAGAATTATTTCCACCTGTCCACAGCTCCACAGCTGTTCCTGGAGCTCCCAAAGTTAGTTTTGTGCAGCCACTCCTGGAGCAAGGATGGGGGCTCAGCCCTGCAGTTACAGCAAGAGTTGCACTTGGAGCTGCCAGTGTTTTACAGTTAAGGAGCAGAAGCTATCTGGAAAGCTCCACGACCAAAAGTAGTGATTTTAAATTGAGAAAGAGAACACAAAAAAGGAGCCACGCTAAGGAGAGGCAAGCATCACAGGGAAGCAGAGACCAACATCCCTTTGTGAGCTGCTTCTAGCAAAGAACTCGTGTCGCTTCCAACCAGATTGTTTGTGCTCAGGCAGTGCCTTTCTGTCTCTCCTGCTAATGCTGGAGAAGGCCGTTGGAACAAGGCTGCTTTGTCTGTGAGTGTTTTTGCTTCTTTCTATGGGTTTTGTGTGCTCGCTATATGTATAACCTGTGTGGCCTCACCTCCCTATTGTAGATTGCTTTGTGGACAAGGGAGACCCTCAGCACTACCTCTGGCCCCCCTTTCCTGTAGCATGAAACTGTTTCTCCTTCTCTGCCTGCAATGGAGCTGAGAAGATGCTGCTCAGAGAAGTCCCCCGTGCCTCCTTGTTAACAACCTACAAGAGGAATGACAACATTTCAACACATTCAAGCTGGCATCCTCAATCAGACTGCTGTGGCCCTTTGGCTGTTTTCTCCTATCTGTCTGGGACACACGTGCCCTGTCCCTCCGTGGCTGGCTGCGCCTATGCAGATAGCTGTGCGTCGCTGCTGGCACGGCTGGAAGAGCTGGGTGGGCATTTCCATCCCAGCCCCCACTGGATAAGGGCAGAGAAGGGTTGTTGTGGCCATTTCACACTGCAGTAGTCTAAAACCTGTCAGCCTAGGGACAGCATCTTCCCTTGATAAACAAAAGGGGAGGGAGGGAGGCAAGGGAAACTAGTACAATAAATCACAGGCTTCATTTTCTCCCACTTTAAATAAAGGGGTTGACCTCCCGTGGCATCTTAACAGCATCACACTTGTGATACAGTAAAGTATTTACTTTTCAGTGGTTGACTCTTCTAAACATCAGCAAAAGGCCACTTTTGGGGGATGGCTGGCTGTTTCAAACATGGATTTTCTTTTTTCCCTTAACTTCAATGTAAAGAATCCGCTGAACTGTTGCAACAAACAGGAATGCCCTGCTCTGGGCATGATGCTGGGTTTTCATCCTGTCCCCCAGTGCCCTGCTCCTTAAGACATGAGTTCTCCACTGAGCTTGGGGTTAAAGATCCAAGCCAAGTTCACCAAACATATACTGAAAAAAAAAAAGCAGAGTAAAGTCAGAGCAGAGCAAGGAAGGAAAACTATAGGAAGACGATGGGGTGGAAAAAAAAATAAATGAAGAGACATTTCCCACTGCCAGCAGAAAATAAGCCTCTTTTCGGCTTCTCTTGCACTGCTGTAAGCCATTATGGCTATATCCCGTGTATCCCAACAGCACTCTCTTTCAGAGAGCCACTGAGTAGACCACATCACCGTTTCAAGATGGATTTTAACCTCCAGACTCACTTTATACGTGGTTTCCATGTGGGGCTTGATTGCAGCAAGTCCAGTGTGGATTTGCTGTTCCCATCAATTCAGCTCCACTGGTGGTAATAGCAGTATAGATAGCACTCAGTCGCATTATCTAATCCTGCAGGGCTATGACAGAACAGTAAAAAATAACAAACTAAAGTGTGCCTACATTAGAGCATTAGTCGTTGCTTGTTACTGGTGGAGCTGCACTGCTGGGGAATTATGGACATGAATTTTCTGGATAGACCTGAGCTCCCTTTCCTATTTCAAATGGCTATTTTCAAAGGGTAATTTTAAGATCTTAATTTGTTTATAGATGAGCACAAAGGTTTCATAATTAAATTTCCAAATTTGGTAACTTAGCTCAGTAGCTGATCTTATAACGGTAAAACAGAAAGTAACCGTGCCAGTGTGAGTCTGTGGAAGAAGTGTCCTTAATGTCAACATGTCAAAAAGACATCCCTGCAGCTCTCTGGAGGCTGAAATCTAATGTCAAGGCAGAAGGAAGCAAAGTCTAAGTGAGAGCAGTACTGCTGTCAAAGCAAGTTATTCTGCCATGGAGGAAAAGGAATTTTAAGCGAATGCATTGGAAAGCAGTGTCCAGATTGAGACATAGATTTGATGGGCTTATTTGACATCTTTAATTCTCCATTGACTATCCAGAAGCTCCCTAAAATGATTTGCAATGTTTTCATGCTGCAAGTAAAAGCTGAATGTGCGCCTCATTAACAGCTCATTAAGTTGTTAATATTGGTCATAAGCAGCCTTTGGTACAGCACAATGCTTTATACAGTGCATCAGCTCCTGCTTAGCTCTGGTTTAATTGCCTCTTTTTATCACATCTCAGTGTAGGAAAGATGTTTCTGTCCAAGCAAAAATAAAATCAGATGTTGATCATCTGAGCTTCCTTAGCTCTTTCACTGCTCTTACGGTTGTGGGTGGTGTGGGTCTGCCATTGTCATACGATGTTTTGCCCAAATGATGAACTTTTGTTTCAAACCCCAACAATTTCATGTCGATTTTCAGCACTGACCATAGCCTGAGACAGACAACCATCCATTCTCAGCTTCACCATCTGGACTCTCGCCTTTGTTCTGCAGTTGGTGCAAGCAGCAGTGGGAGTGGTAGGACAAATGGGCGGCTGGTGGTTCTGCTGCAGTGTTCCATGGCCCGTGAAGAGCTTGGTGTGGGGGCATCCCTGCACAGAGGGCAGAGGGATGGAAAGCCTGATCGTGTATGCAAAGCCTGACTGCGCTAGCAGCAGAGCTACTCCATTAAAAGCAAAGAAATTAACCTTCCTTTCGAAAACATGAGCCATCAGTAGTAAAGTAAAACGGACCATAAATCGCCCTGGTAAGGAAGTGGGGAAGCCCCAGGTTGATAACTCACATTTGAGCAGGCTGGAGCTGGAGTGTTTTTGACTAAAGGATATTTGCAGCCAAATCTGTGCTCCTTCTAATTGCACAGTCCTTCTCTGCTTGTTTTTCTTCATCCTGGGATATGTGAGCAAAATGTCATAGGCTTTTCTTTACAGGTCTCAGCTCCTGTGGCGTTGCCTCCTCTGCTCAGCTTTGCTGTGAAGCCAGCTGTGGAGAAACACAGTTGATTTTCTTTTCTGACATCTGTTTGCTGTACCCATCATCAATCATGGCCCTGGAGGTGTTTCAGGTTGCCTGTTGTGGAAGGAAAGCATAAAAAGTTGCAATTTTTAATATTAATTAGCAATAATTCTAGAACACGTTGGCCACAGCAATCCAGATGTCAGTGGCATAGGACAGAGAGCAGAAATGAATTCACAGGCACTGTAACTGCAAAATGAGCGAGAAAACTTTCACTCCAAAGCATGGATGTAAATTTAGACTCTCACTCCCCGGGACCATGAGATCACAGTCTTGCAGGTTCTCCCTGGGGTTCCCCGAGCTCTGCAATCTGTAATCCTAAATCAAACTCTTGTGGGGGTCAACTGCCCAACTTACTTCAAAAACAGCAGTGAGAGGTTATCTCAGTGGCAGATCTCACCTGCTCACATAGACCTTTTGTGGTACAGTTTGTAACATTTGGTATAAGGAAACCTGGTGAAGATTCAGCCTGATTATTTGACATGCTCTAATGACTTTAGTGGAGGATAAGGAGTTGTTGGTGCTTATTAGGCTTCAGTAGGTCTTGCTGTTAGTGAACATTAAGAGGGTGCTTTTGTCTGCTGCCATGAACTTACGGTATTATGATATTAACATGTGGAATTAATAAGTTATAATGAGAGGAATGTACCTGAAAACGGAGGAGGAGGGCTCTTGGGAATCAGGGGGCTCAGGGAGATGGTCTGAAGCAGGTAATGTTGCCCCTCTATGGACAGACTTCTGGAAGGAACTGAGAGCATTACTTGCGCATGCAGTGCTGCTCCCACTCCTGCTGCAGGTGAAAGAGGAGCGGGGCTGCTATCAAACACTTCAGCTCTTCACCACCTCATGCATACTCCTGGGAACGAGTCCTGCACTCATCAGAGCTGGCACTGCTCTCGCTCATAAAGCCTCACACTGAGTTAGCTCCATTAGCTTTAGTGGAACTATCCCTAATTTACCTTGTAATGGAGAAGGGATTTCAGCTGTAGGTTCACACCTGTGTGTTCGTGCAACTCTTGCTTCTCTTGCTCACGGGTTCGTCCCTGCTGACTGATGGGCTGCCTGTGTGTGAGCATATCCTTGTTGATTCAAAAGAAATACAAATCAAAAGCCTGCTTTATTATTTTCCCCTCCCTGCTTTAACCACCTGTATGCCCCTTCCAGAAGCAGTCTTACAGTTTTGTAAGAGCTTTACTTCTGGGTCAGGTGTTCTCAGTCTCATGATGGATAATCTCAGTATGCAATGTGATAGCCTATTTTAGCCTTTTATTAGCTAAGTAAAACTGTAGCCTTCAGGTTCAAAATATGTAACTTTTGTTTACAGGTTCTATTTCACAGTACTGCTTTGTGACATCCACCGTCTTTTAGGCATTGTAATGTGAGCACACTGGCTTCTTTACATCAGGTTGTATCTGCCTCAGGAGCATCCTGGATTGCACGTGGCTTGTTTGGAAAGCTGATCTCCATGTTAAAAGATTGGTAATCATAGCACTGGTGTTTTCACCATTGCACTGGTGAAGGAGAGGATGAGAATTACTTCTGCTTGATTCACTTGCCAGTTTATAAAGGTTCTTCATGAATAAGTCATATCCATAGAGACTTCCTCAGAACATGATTGCCTCCTTGGTTTGAAAAAATGGCATTGGCAGATAACCTCCTCTAGTCTGGGTCCATGAGTATCCATTTCTTTTATCCATGTCTTTGTTTCATTTCAATGTTTTTTTTCCCAGTACGTGTGGTGAATCTCTCCTCCTTTAGCCACCTGCATCTCTCTCTGTACCTCTCCAGAAGGTGAGAATACACCTAGACAATACTGGAAAGCTGCCCAGCACTAAGCAGAGAACCTGGGCATGTTACCATTGGGTTTCAATAGCATCTGCTTTTATTTACAGTTTTTCATGACCTTAATACCTTTAAAAATGTGGTGCAGTGTCTATCCCTTCTTTTCCACCGAGGTACATTTGTCTGTTTATCTTTGTTTTTGGCTACAATTAGAATCCCCCTTCTATCAGCTTTCACAAAGGTGAGAAAGTTGTTTTTTAAGGTTGGTCTTATATCAGCTTCCACTGGTCCACCATACGCTAGGAAATGTTCCCATTTCTCTGACTCTAATCTATGCAGTCTTGTAAATCAAGTTGTAATTCCACACACTGAAGAGTTACTCCCTACTGGAACCAGACTGTTTCCAGCCGTTCTCCCATAGAGGTTGGGCTTCTCCAAGGTAGAAGAGACCGGATTGTTCCTTTCCTCAGGCTCCTATCACATAGCAGGTTATCCAAGCTGGTAAGAGGCAGAGTGCTGAGTTTTGGTGCCTGAGTAGGAGAGGTCCAGTGACAGCAAACAGGGCTGTATTGGAGAATTAAGGGTGTCAGTATGCATGCTTTTGAATGTATATCTGCCCATCTTACTGCTTGTGAAATACATCTGAGCAGCCCCACAACATGCAGCCCTTAGAAAAAAAATGTGTGTACTTTCATCACAAAATGCAGCCTTGCTTAAAACAGCCAGAAATTGGTGGGAAACATCTTTTACGTTCTAAATATAGCTTGCACTGCCTTGTCACAGCGGAAAGCAGCTTCAGTTGCTGCTTTTGAAGCACAATTAAGTAATTGTTATTGAGCTAATCAGCATAGCTCACACAGCATTCCTGATGGCACGGAGCACTGCTGCACAGAGGAAACGTTCCTGCTCCCACCTTTCCTTCACAGGCACTGTAAGAAAATGGCCAATAAGCACTGAATGCCTTTTCTCTCTCACTGCTTTTCCTTGGTGGAAGGAATAACTGCAAACATCTGCAAATCCACCACTTTGTTCATTTTTTTGGGAGAGACCATCCTCGTCTTTCTTCTTTGAGTCCAGACTGTGAGAAAATCTCTTGTGTTTGGCTTTGCCCATTGTGCTAATCAGTCTCTGATATTTTATCTTGTGGCCTTCTGTTTGTTTTCTTGCATTTGGCTTTTAATACTCCGTGTAACAGTTGCTTATCTGTGCACGGCTGCAAAGGGAAAAGGAGGGATGCTTTGTGTCCTGCTTCTGGGACAGAACCAGTGCAGCAAGGACTGCTGATGCCAGGCATTGAGAAAGCAAAACTACCCCAAGAGTACATGTTAAGGGTTATTTCAATAGGCAGCTCTGTGTAGAGATGGCAGTGGAATTTGGAAAGGGGTCAGTGGCCAGGATCACACAGACATCTGGACAGCAGAGCTGAGCCCAACGTGACATGGGAACCTGGATTGTCTGAGCCTTCTCCAATCCTTTCCAGCTCAGTTTTCCAGGGCTGTGTGTGCCAGGAACCTGTGTGTAAACCTGGGAGGTGCCGCGTGTGCGTGCTTTAACTGTGAGCATATGCTGCACTGAATATTGCTCTGTCTTCCCTCTTGCAGAGAGAAGGTAGATGAGATTACATCTGTTGTGCTAGAACATGCTGCAGCCAACCCTCCATTTCAGTGTGCAGAAATACCGATTAGAGGCTTTTAGGCCTGGAGCTATCTCTTTGTTCTGTGTTTATGCAACACATTGTGCAATGAGATTCTGGCCTCTAGGTGCTAACACCAAAATGTAAATATATTGATTACCAGGGAATAAAGGCAGGCACATTCACAAAAGCATGCTTTGATGAACTGGAGGGAAAATGCTTGCTACACAGAAAAGGATCAGAGGTCTTTACAGAACAGGAATTTGCTTGGGATTGTTTGGTACTGTAGGATCAAGAAGATACATAGAAGATCTCTGGTCTCTTTCACTGCATTTTTCTCCATGGTTATATTTTTTTGTATGTTTAAATGGCATGAG
This sequence comes from Lagopus leucura, assembly GCF_019238085.1. Taxonomy (NCBI): domain Eukaryota; kingdom Metazoa; phylum Chordata; class Aves; order Galliformes; family Phasianidae; genus Lagopus; species Lagopus leucura. The sequence continues at coordinate 3,780,161 of NW_024962257.1, forward strand.
TACTAGGGACATCATGTCCCAGACTTGTCTACAAATTCCTCAACATAATATTGGCATTATAGAAATAATTAGAAAGTTGGTAAAGGGGAAACCTTTCACTAGCCAGAAATCTGAGCAGCTGTAAGAGCAGCAAGGAATGCTTCATAAAAAACAGCTATTAGGTTTACCTGATGAATCACAGGGATTTGTAGCCTACCTGTGCTACAGAGCATCGTGGCGACAGTCACTAAGAAAAGGAATAGTACTTTCATATTGATAAAAAGCTCTCGGTGTCACACAGCCCAGAGAGCAAATATCCCAGGCAAGCGGGAGAAAAACTAAGGTGAACCTTCAGCAGAGCGTGGAGATTGGTGCAGAGCCACTGGGGATTTCAAGCACCTTCTCTTTAAAGGTTATGAGCATTTGCAAGCTCAAATTGTCTGCAAAGCGAGCAGAGGCACTCAGTTCCACTGAGAAATGAGGACAGTGATATATTTAAATGTGGATTTCAATGTGTAACTTTATCCACGCACTCATTTTTTCTCTCTCTCTCATTCCATTCCCAGATAGATTCATTGTCTTTACACAACCCTGCCATCATTCCAGCCTACAGTTGTTGTTGCTGTTGTTATTACTTTTACTAATTACTGCACAACCCGCTCAGGCTTTTCTCCTTCCTTTTTGACTGAGAGACTGTCAAGGAGACAATCTTAAAGGTGAATTGAGATCAGATAAGAAAAGAAATGTTTGCAAATATCTGCGTGAGATAACAAAGCGGGATACATGCAGGGAATTAGACTTCATGAATACATGCATTTTTTCAGGGAAAGTGAAATGCTTTCCACCTGCCAAGACCTGAATTTGGGCCCTCCGGGCTCCATGTCACTCCTGCTGTAGCTGATAATGTCACTAACACCTGAAGCAGCGTGAGGTATGCGGCTTTAACCTTGCTTTTATATATTAGTGGTTTCAACAGCCATGAAAAAAAAGAGTTCAGAGCTCAGTAATCTCAAACCGCATTCCTATAAGGTAAAAGGCTTTTGAATTCGCATTTGAAATGCATTCATTTTATTGGCACAGGCTGTCCACACGTTTGGCAAATGGCTCAGGGTTCCAAGCAGGTAAACTCTTCAGGGTTGTGTTTCCTCTTGTTTAAAGTATTGCCTTTTACCCATGTGGGAAGATGTGCTATGTGCTCAGAGCCACAGCAAGCATGAGCAGCACAGTGCTGCTGTCCCTCACTGCCAACCTGTGCACGTCAGCCTTTGAAAGTTGAACAGAGGGACAGACTCGCGGGGCACAAAACCAAACACAATTTGCATCTCGTTGAGGCTCTGTGGTGCTGAAATGCCTTTTTCACGCAGTTATCATTTTTTATTTTTCCCCTCCCATCAAATTTTCCACCTCTGCGCCAGCAGAAGTGCAGCTCCAGCAGTGCGGGTGTCAGCGGAGAGTGATCGCTGGCAGTTTTTAACCACTTTGTTTCTTAGACATGCTCTATATAAAGGATTTGAGGAAAAGATGGTGTTTTTGTGGCAGCAGGCTGAACACACCAACTCTTCTAATGGTCACAGCTCGGAAGCAGCAATTGTTCCAGGCTGGCACATAGGATCCAGAGAAAAATGCTATCGCAGTCATCACTTCAGACCTCAGTGTTGAGAGCACTTTGAAGCTGTCAGCTCAGGGCAGCCAGTACTGTCACTACCCAGAAGAGAAAACACACTGCTAAAGCAATCCATTTTCTTCTGTGATTGTACATATTCCCTTTTCTCTGAGCATGTCATCATCTGCAAATCCCCAAGATATATTTCCAGGTTTGTATTGTGCAATCGCTTTGGCCCCGCTGCTCTGATGTGTGCAGTGAAGGTCTCAAAACCCTGAGATGCTTGGAGGGGCCCTTGGCAGAGCAGCACTGTGCTGTGTTGAGTGCAGGCAGTGCCCTAGAGAGCAGAGGTGCAACAGCAGCATCAGGCAGCAGCACCCCTGCAACCAGGCAGTGTGTGGCTGCTGTGCTGTACAGTTGGTCATCACCACCCCCTGCCATGCACAGCCGAAAAGGAAACAAAAGGTGTAAGGAACAAATAGTTTTCACCCGGGATAATGGCTATTTACAATTTTACCTTTCACGTTTTAATTGTACAGCAATAATTTTGCAGTAGAGTTGCCAGTGGCAAACATGCAAAAGACATTAACTTTATTTATGTTTTGGATTATTAATGTGGCTGTTAAAATTCCTCCAGTTAGTTTTGATTGAATTGTTTTTTTTTGTGCGATTCTGTCGTTTAATGGAGCGGTAAATAAGAATTTCTGATAATGAGCCCAAGCATCTGTCACAACAACCTGGCGCTGGTTATTAACATTTCCATTAACGGCAGGGTGGGCAGTGATAATATGGAAACCACACAGTTAGAACAAAATAAATAGTTGGTGTCAGGCTGAGTGGGTGTTAATTACTATTTTATTTTATAACTCTGGGGGGAGGGAGTATTGGTAGAAAAGTGTGACTTATGAAGGTCATTCTCTAAAGAAGGAAGTCTCCAGAAGAACAGATAACTGGAGCTATCTTACTCGAGTGGTGAATGTTTTATCACTTCTATTTATGGCCCATACACAGGCAGAGAGAAAAGAGGCTGCTTTCTCAGGGTGAGGGTGAAGGCTGTGGAGAAGTGTGCCCTTTGCCCTGCCTTTCCCTTTCTGCTTCTGGAGTTGGAACAGGATGTGCTTGGGCATCTCTTCTGTAAATAGAACACGTGCTGTTTGGCTAAGAAAATCCACCAGCACCAGGTTGCATCCTGACAGAAGGGAGAGCTGGTGTGACCCAGGTGTACTTGAAGGAAGCCAAAGATTGGTTTTCTTGCAGAGCACGATGCAAAGAAGTGTCGTCAGGAGCCTAAGGGGTCTGCTATGTGCATGTGTGTAATACGAGATCAGAGTTAATGAGTAGCAAGCTAAGCCATTTTGTCATACAGAAAATGTGAGGCAGATTGATTGGTACCCAACTAGATATGGGCTGATGTACCTTGGTCCTTGGAAAGGGGCTGATACAAAGATGTGCCACTGAGTCCAAAGTGGACTGGTGGGGCAAGGTGCTGTGCTGGAGGGGCAGGGGGCTGTGCTGCTCCCCACAGTTGCTTTCAAGACGGGTTGCTCTGGAGCACCATGACGCTGCCAAAGGCAAGCCTGAAACATTACCACAGAATAAAGAAAAAATTCTCTTTTATTTCCCAAAGCTGCTGACAGGATTGAGTTTATTCAATGTCTAATCCTGTCTGTGTGACACAGAATATCACCTCTGGAGGCTCAGGAGCTTCTCAGTCTCTGCATGCTCTTGCTTTATACCTGAGACTTCCCAGCAATATGGATACCTCCAGGGCTGGCTCTGTGAGCTGACTCACGGCATAAACAGTCTGTCCTCGGCCCTTCCACAAATGGAAAATTGCAGCCTGGATATGAACTAGTTCTGCTTGTCACTATTAATTCTTCTGTCTTCCTTTCTCTCCAGCACCAGCGATGGCCCCACAGAACATCCAAGTAAACTCCCTTTCTGCAAGCCAGCTGGAGCTCACCTGGGACCCACCTCCTGCCGACAGCCAAAATGGGAACATACAAGGCTACAAGGCAATGCTTCTATTTCTCTCCTGGTTTCATTTGTCTTGCTTGGCTTTTCTATTACTTGTGAGATGGCTCTACAACTACAGCTGCCCTCACTGCACAAGGCAAATTAAGGCAGTATTCGGCCTGAGTATGGAAATGGCTGTGTGTTCCAAAATCAGAAGAAATGAGATGGGGGGAAGAGGGAAGAAAGGGAAAAGCACATTGATATTTGCAGGGAAAGAGAAAGGAAAGCTTGGGGAGAGAGGGCATGCAGATAGGGAGGCAGCTACGCTTACGTGGGCAACTTATCTGCTCCAAAAGCAACCAACACAGAAAATCTTTGGGCAAGGAATGTTCTGGAGGAAGCTAACTGTTTTCCATCTATCGACTGTTCCAAAGGCATTAGGAAAAGCACAACTTTCTCCAAACTAGAAGCCAGGTGAGATTTCAGAAGAATTATTTCATTTCCCTAACTTTAACAAAATTAAATCATAGCATTAATTGCATTTGGTTTATATGAGACGAGCACGTTGCAGAGGCATGTTGTTTAGCTTCTCCAGCATGAGAATGGACCCTCGGAGAGTGGAAATGGGCAAGTCTACAAACACTGGAGCTTGGCTTGTCTTCAGTGTCTGGCTCTGCCTCTCTCCATGAATTTAGACCCATAAGTGAAGAAAAGTCAAGCCAATGTGAATAATCTGGCATCCCTTCTTGGCAGTAGCAAGCAACCTTATATATCAATTCATGTTCTTTTTCTTTTCTATGTATATAGATGGCTCTAACAGCTTGCCTTGTAGAGCCAAGGTAGAGTCTTGCCTTGGCTCATTCTCTCCATTTTCTGGCTTGCTTTGGCTTGTTGTAATGCACACACTGCCAGGCCTGTCCAATAAGTAGGGCTGGCACCACTTCTCTCTTGGAATCGTCTTCTCCAATCCTAATTTTATGGGATCAGGATAAAAATTGTGCAAGGGAGAACGGAGAAGGGTAATGCAAGGAATTTTAGGGAAAATCTTCATTCCCTCTTCAGAAAGGCATTTTCTTGTCTGTCCTTTGAACACAAATGGTGGCACAGTTGTGTGCACAGGGAAGTGAATGATGGGAGCATCATCTCAGGGTGCCAGTGCTGACAGGCAGCTAGCATTTCAGGGAGAATTAAAAGACTGACCTCTCCTCGCAGAGTTTCTGGCAGCTCAGATCTGCTGTCATCAGGCCACATTCTTCAGCCTGTGCTCTATTTTTGAATGATGTACTCAACTGCATGGCCACTGGACTCGGTGTAATTTGCCAAAGAAAAAGAAAAGATCAGGCACATGGAGAAGAGTGAACCGTTTACCAGAGAGTCCAGAGCAAGGCTGCTCCATCCTGCTGATCTGTACGGCTGCAATACTGGGATGTTTGGGAGCTAAAACATCTCACTGTTTCCAACAGATTTATTATTGGGAGAGTGACGTCCAGAATGACACAGAGAAAGTGAAGGTCCTTTTCCTCCCTGAGACAACAGTCCGCCTCAAAAACTTGACCAGCCACACGCGATACCTGGTCTGCATCTCTGCCTTCAATGCAGCAGGGGACGGCCCCAGGAGCAGACCCTCAACGGGCAGGACACACCAGGCTGGTATGTGACCACCTCAGAGCATAGGTCTGATGGTTGCTGGTAGTGAATGGGGGAGTGTGGGGCATGCAGGAGGGCACTGCTGTGTAGGATTAGCTTTCAGCTGGGTCGTTATGTTGTGTTGGCTGAGGGGAAAGGATCAAAAATGCAGCAATGTGGGAAGGGGAGCAGAGAGATGGAGCTGGAACAGATGGTCAGAACGACCGACCCCTTTGCAGGTCGATCCAGGATGCAACTCTGGGGGTCTCTTTGGGGCCTCTGCTATCACATCTGAAAATCTGAACTTGTTAGCAGCGCCTGGAAATTCCTGAGCAGTCCTGTGAGAGAAGAGGGATGCTTTGTGCAACCCCTCGTGTTGAAGCCCTACCATCAGACTGAGCTATATGTGGCTGCCACGAGGAGCACACGAGCACTGGGGCTGCACGCTCTCTTAGTGCTCTGCTGCCCTTTGGCCCTGTTCTAGTGAGGGAGTTAGCTCGAGAAACCTTAGCCTCTACAGTGCATCTCCACTAACCATGACAGGGGGAGAGCAAACAGTAAAACACTGCAAGCTTTCTGATAGTCAGCAGCAAGATGGAGAGCAAAGGCCAAACTTAGTGTTCCTGTGAGAGTCTTCTCCTTCTGTTGTGTCTCCTTGCTTGCTGCTGAGACCCAGTTTTGCAGCAGAGTGGCTGCTTTTCTTAGGGAAGACAATCTGTGGTTTTGATTGATTACTGGAAATTTTGATACAATTCATAAATCCCATTCTTTGGCTCCTTTAGATTTAGACTGGGCAAAAAAACGCAGTGTTTTATAATATATATGTATATCAGATTGACTACGCCTGCTGCAATTCAATCCATTTGTAATCCTTTCAGCACCCAGTGCTCCCAGCTTCTTGGCGTTCTCTGAAATCACTTCCACGACACTCAATGTGTCTTGGGGCGAGCCGACAGCAGCAAATGGAGTCCTGCAGGGTTATCGAGTAGTCTACGAGCCTTTGGCTCCCGTCCAGGGTAAGAAAGACCTAAAATCATACATATGCATGGGAAAATGACAGAAAAGCACTCTGCGGCGTCTTTTATCTCTGCCCAATTTCCTACTTGCTCTCTGCCATTTTCCAGGAGAAGCCAGGTGGCAGAGGGTAAGTAAAACAATTCCGCTTTTGCCAAAACTGCTCAGCAAACCATAATATTGTGGAATATAGCTTTTGTCTGTCCCCTCTCATTTTCCTGCACAAACTATATTCTGTGTAATTTGAAAAGTCATTTTGCTGCCATCGTTACCCGATGTGGAAGAAGAAGAAAGTCAGCTGAAGAGTGCCTGATTGTCTCCCCATGTTGCACTTTCAAATCGCTGAGTGGGCTCCATCCCAGAATAGTCGTCAGGCTCACTTGTGTTGCTTATCACATGATGTGTCACTTCTGTTATCGCAGAGATTGCCCAGGCATCAAATGTGCTAGTCATCACTGGTACCACTGCTGCTTCTGACAGGGCAGGATAACTGTGAAAGAGATTTGGTCGTGTCTGTTTACATGGAGTTTTCAAGCAGCATTTCTAACCCAGCAGTAGATTTAAGACAACACTGCAAAGGCCACAGACGTTTCACTCTTTTGCAAAACAGCATGAGGAAAGGATTTGGCAACTTCTCTGAAAACAAATGTGAATTAATTTCAAAGTTGAATTAGAAAAGATTGCAAAGTTTGGGAACGGCTGTATTAACGTTTTTGTGTTTCTGGTAGATTGCCAGTCGTTCAATAGGATGTCCAGCTTTGGCAGTGTGACAGCATGGAGAGTAATTTCAGCCATCGCCAATCCATTTTAAACTTTTTTTTCCCATTGAAGTAAGGATATCAATCACTGGTATTTGCTTCTTCTGTAAGGAATAAAGATCTATATTGTCTGAATATCCATGTCTCATACACTGAGAAAATTAGAAATGAAAACATGAGCCTAAAAGCACTTTCAGCCTTTATGGTTGGCAGATCCAAGCAGAAAGAGCTAATGCAGAGAGCATTTCCAATTCTGACCAAGAGATGTGCACAGGGTATGCAGGAGGCTTGGGATCTCTGGGTATTTCCTGCCTTACATACATTTCTACACAGTGTTTGAGAATACATTGTGTTCCCCTGAAAGTATGGAATTGTCAGATCATGCTCTCTCTGTACACATTTGATTGAACATCCTCAGAACCTTTGTTTTCTTCTCTTCCCCACCTCTGCTCTCTGACTCCAAGTTGTCTGTCCTCCCTCTGTAGATTTATTTCTGGTGCAAGCAGGGAGTTTTTAGAGGGTTTTCCCTCATATTATTATATATTTTTTTTTACTTAAATTTATTTTTTATTTTATTTTTATAATTTTTTTTCCCATTTTTTTTCTCCCATTTCTACCCATTTCCTTTTGTACCAACACTTTTCTTTCATCAGATACATTTACATTTACCTGCACGGTAAGCAACCCCTCCCTCAAAGCCATCATTTTCCTTGGAGAAATATAAAAACTCAGCTCATTTATTTAGAGGGCTTCAAGGCAAAGCCCAAGTTGCTGCAAATAGAGCACATGGCAGTGCTGGCATCATTGGGGACAGGGCATCACCCCGCTTCTGCTCCCATCCCCAGCCTTCCCATTGCTCCATGCTTGCAGTGCACCATGCCAGATCCCTCCTGCTGGCTGCTGACTTCTCTCCCAGCTGTGATTTTTGGCTGAGGCCCCTCAGCCCTGTGACACCTCCTGCCTTCTCTCTGTAAGCCACCGTGGAAATCCTGCAGGTTTTGCAAGCCTTGCTAACAGTGGTCTGCTCCACAGCACACTCCTCTCCCTGTCTGACCTTTTATTGTTTAAGCTTTACGATGTTATGTTTTACACCATAATAGACAACAAAAATTGCCCTGGGGCCTTTTTTTAACAGTTTCTTTTTTTTTTTTCTTTTCCTTCGGAACATTACTTTGAAATGATAAATGCTTCCTGATTTGTCTCTGAGAAATGAAATAGTGCACCTAGGGAAGGAGGGAGCACTTCTACTGCTTCCTCATTAACTGAGAAAAGATCCTCTGAATTATAAATTGTCTGGGAGAAAACTTTGAACGGGAATTGCTTGGACATTACTCTTCCTTTAACTGATAAAAACTGAAAGAGGCGCCTTGATTTGCATATAACATAAACATCCAGATTGAAAAACTTCTTCCTTTGGCGTTCCTGGGGGAGAAAAACTAGCAGGCAGCCTTCTCTAGTGGGAAGAACATTTTCCCACTTCCTATCTTCCTGGCTGGAGATGTGTTACGTACAGAACCAGACAATACCAAAAGGACTCTTGTCACTTCCATTTTTGTTTGTTCAGTTAAATATTTTATGTATCAAATTGCTTCCATTAATTTAGTCGTACAAATTTTCAGTAAAAACTAGATTTTAATTCATCTGTTTAAGAAAAATTCTGAAGAGTGGGGAAGACTGGAAGACAAGTCATAGCTTTAGCCTTCCCCACGTGAGTAGTGCCTTGACTGCATCCCCTGCTGCAGTGGCACTTATACCCAGAAGCTGCCTGCAAGATATTTGTCCTTCATTCCACATTCACTTGATAATGGTGTAAGAGCCAGGACAAGAAGGAAAGAACCTGAAGCCTCATTTCCTCCTCCGAGGCAGCACTGCAGGTTATTCAGCAAAGAAAGAGCAGAGAAGTGCTTGTTTAGGAAGCAATCTGCAACACTGCAGTCCTCTTCGTTTACCTCCTCCTTTCTTCCCGGAGTAATTAGTGAAGTTGCGTGTAGTCTCTTGGTAATTTCCCAGTTGTGTTGTAAGGTTTTTTTCTTGTCAGTACCCACTTATCAAGCTTAAACTCTAATTATACTTATCAGTGCTGAAAATTGGCTATTATCACTACTTAAACTCCTGCTAATTGTAAGAAATACTTTCTTAGCAAACTGTTAGATGATTTTACTTACCATCTAGATATAATAAGCTTCTTTTCTTTTCTTTTCTTTTCTTTTCTTTTC